>NC_030851.1:16248181-16287001 GCF_000208745.1 Theobroma cacao | reverse complement strand
CCAAAAATGGGACATTAACTCGGTAAATTTTCTACTTTGTTTTTCTATCACATTTAACCATTTTTCATCATTTTCTCTTCATTTCTCTTAGAATAAAAATCAGATCATCATCATTGTTCCTCATTGCAGATTCGGCCAAGGGTGGGTATTGTGAAAATTTAATGCTTTCTTACCCAATTTAATTTCTAAACACATTTAACTAACTAAAACTATCAATTTAACTAAAAATTAAAACCTAAAAATTTCAATTTCTCCCCCCTTGAAATTCATCCAGCCCTTGATGTCACTTTTAGATCTCTCTCCTCAAGCATGCTAAATGGAAACAAAGGCATAGGAAAGGTAAAAATCAAGCTAAAGTCGAAAAATCTTACCGTTAGATGCGTAAATGGGCGAAAAACGCGAATTCTCCTTTGAATTTTCTTGTTTCTCTTTGGTTTTTCTCTTTTCTTCCTTTCCTCTCTATTTTCTCTCTTTCTCTTTCCTTATGGCCGGCCATCACTTAAAATGGGGTTTAAATGGGCTGATTTTCCATTAAAATAATATTAAACAATTAAAAAGTGCCATGTGTCACTTTCCCATTGGCCCATTTTTAAAATTTCATCCATTTGTTTTCAAATTTTCACCATACACTTGTCCCACATATCCATAGCTTAGATAAAATTCTCAGACTTATCCAAAGTCTTAGTGGAGTAATTTTTAAAATTTACACTTTTGCCCCTGTAAAAGTGAAAAATTACATTTTTGCCTAAAAAACTGAAAAATTGCCCATACACATATTTTTCATCCCTTATACTCATACCATTTCCCAATTTGTCAAATTTGATCTAAATTCTCTCAAAATCTCAAATTTTGTCTGCGGGTGGCAAAATAACGATTTTACCCCTAAACATCAAAATTTCCAATTTTACCCCAAATGAACCCTCGAACTCCGAACAATCATTTTTAGTCATTCCTGAACTGTAAAATATTAAATTTTATCCTACGATTCCTATTTGAATTAGTTTGAGGTTAAATCAACTCAAGTGTACCGTTAGGTACAATACCGGGTTTCGTCTATTCTTAGGACTTTTCTAGCATAATAACATGCTACTCAGTGCATGTATGTCATGACATGTGTTTATAGGGTCGGGTTTTACAGAAGGAGTGCAAGAATAAGGAGCTTGAATGGCAATGGATAATGCAAGTTGGTTGTAAGAAGGTGTGAGACCTTGAATTTTATAGACTCGTAAAGGGAAGTATACGCGATATCCCTTATCAGGGGTAATTTCATCATTTCCTTAGTAAGCCCATAAAAGTAAGATTTTAAACAATATTATGGCCCAAGTAGGCCTAAGGCATAAATGGATGATGAAATTAGGGGTAAAATGAAAAGGAAACAAAATTTTGATGATTTTCATGGTAGGGGCAAAATGGTCATTTTTCACCTCAGGTTAAAATTTTAAGTTTTCATGAACCTGAATATGTCTAGACCATTATGGACCTTGTCCCGGTGTCAAAGGAGTAAAAAGATTTCATAAAGAGTTGGAGGAAAGTAAGTTAATTGGTGGAGGAGCATTTTGGTAATTTAAGTGGAATGGATAAAATTGGCTAAAAATATTTTTCTTCCAGCAGCTTCTTCTCCCATTTTCCAGCAGCTTCTTCTTCTTCCTCCTTCTTCTCTTTCACGTTGCTTCCAACCTCCATGGGAGCTTGATATGGAGCTTGCATGATTTTCTCTCTCTAGCTCTAGTTTTCATACCTTTGTGCCCTTATGACTAGAACCCTTGTATTCTTTCACTCTCTCTCCTTAAAACCCTTAAAAAATCTTATTTCTATACTTTCTCTCACTAACTGGGCATTCTATAGAGAGAAAGAGAGAATTACCCCATTTGTGTGGAAGCTATTGGAAGAGAATTCAACTACAAATGAACCCTAGGGTAAGTGATGAACTAAGCTTGGTTTTTAGCTGTGAATAATGGCTAGTAATTGAGACTATGAGCTGTTTTATTGTTGAGGATGTTCATCCACTTTATACTGCTTAAGATAGTGAACATAGATAGCCATTTAAAGTGGCTAGCTAAAGGATAGCTTTTAGGGTTTATAATATGTGAATTGACCTATTGCTGCTGCTAATGTGATTCTAGGTTCTAACGAAGCCCTATCATCCCAATTGGATCATTAGGGGAATTAGAGTCAGCTAAAGGCTCAACAATATACCGGTGAGTGGATTGCCTATCAAAATCATTTTGAGAATATGACCGTTTTGTACAAAGTATTTGAATGATTCTATACAACTTTTGTTAAAACAGGTGCCTTGGGAACAAGCCTTTGATAAATCAATTTTATGTTATGACATGTGGTTATTATGGATCTCTATGGTGTAGCATTATGTTGATATACATATATGTTTGAATATAGTGTTGTGTAATTATATTGACTCGGTTATGTGCTAGTAGGGAGTGCGCATAAGCCGAGGATGACCCGGTTATGTGCGAGTAGGGAGTGCGCATAACCCGGTGATGACCCAACCATGTGTGAGTAAGGAGTGCGCATGAGCTGGTGATGATGATGATGTGATAGTGTGCATGATGATGATGGGTATACGTATACATATATACATATGTAAATATGTGTGTTATAGGAAATTAATGAGTAATGGTATACGGTTGTTATACATGTGAAACTTGACATGTTAAACTTCGAAAAATTGTTATGCGTTTCATGTTGGTTTGGACATTTCAGCAGGGTGGTTTTTCTTTGGGAAGAAGGGTAAATTTTTCATTGGTGCCTTGTTTCTCGCTGCAGCGAGAATCATTTTCGCTGCAGCGAGAAACTCTCAGGTTTGGAGGAGTAGACTGGCTGAAAACTCGCTGTAGCGAGAATGACACTGTAGCTTCTCGCTGCAATGAGAAACTTTCTGTTTCTGGGTCACAACTCGCTGCAGCAAAAAACTTTATGTTTTGTCTCCTATCTTGTCCAATGGGTACCCTATTTTCCACTTCTTTGCTACCATATCTGAGCAGAGACTTCCAACATTAAGGACTAAATGAGTTAAGTTTAAAATGAAGAGGTTTAGTGAGAAACCCTCGACCAGTTGAGAAAACCTCGTTCGGCTAATAACTTAATCCCAACGTCGCTGCAGCAAAATTTCATTCTCGCTGCAACGTAAAATGCCTTTCCGCTGCAACGAAGATTCATTGTCGTATTTGACTTGCTTGAGTATCATTGAAGCTTTCATTCTTCAAATGGTTGGTTATGTATGGGTTCATGATTTTCAAATGATTAATCATTTAAGGGCTTGATGAGGGGCTTTTAATATGAATGGAACTAAATTGCATTATTTTGAAACAAATGCATCATGATTTTAAATTCTCCCTTGTTTTTGCTTGTTCCCTTCCTTTTTCACTCACTGGGTTTATACTCACTGTTTTCAACTTCATGTTTTCATATCATGAGGCAGCCGGTAACTAGGACGAGGTGTCCTTGTAGACTTGTATCTATCTTTTGGTAGGTGTCTCAGCATTCAGTAGCTGTACATTCGTCCGACTCCCTCTGCTAGAAGTCAAGTATTCTTTTGTTGTGTATAGACAAACCTAATGTAAATTATTAAGATACATGTTATAGACAAGGTATATACACTTGTTTAGTATGCCAATATGAAGTGGCAATGTTTAATATTACTTTGATCCTAAGTTAAGAAATGTGACTTAGTAGTTTATGATCGAATGATGAACATATCAGATTAATAGGCTTGCTTGGGCTTAGTGGACTACGTCCATTGGGCCCATGCACAGATCATGACCCGAAATTTGGGTCGTGACAGAAGGCTTAAACATGCTGCGATGTTTTAAGTGAATTTCAAGCTACAGAAGTCCGATTGCTGTGATTTTTGAACCACTAAAAAGTTAAGCAAAAGACCTACAACTTTTTTATACTAGTTCTAATTAGGTCATGGTTAAAATCACTTGGCAAGTGACTAAACTACAGTAGGGATAGCATAAAGTTTGGAATGCACAAGGCACCAACACAGTAGCTTCAACACCGTAGCACCATGCTCCTAACATGACGGCGCTGCCCTTATTAGCCAAACACACCACAGGATAACAAGCTTGGTGCCATGGCACTGACACGTAGTGTGTCATTCTACATTCTCTGATCTTTTAAATTGAAGGGCTATTTTGAAAAGTTTATAAAAAAAGCTTTTAGGGCTGAAAGAGTGGGAGGTCAAAGTAACTTTTAGAGGAAAAGAAATCATAAACAAAAGAAGAAAGGAGGAGAAAGAAAGGAAGATCAAGGCTCAAAAAGTTGTAGAAATTAGTTTCTCTCTCTAGATTTGTTCTTCTCTCACTTTTTTTTTCTGTATTTAGGGTTTTTTTCTTGTGAAAGATGTTTGCTGAGAATATGATGAACTAAATAGCTTTTTCTAGGATTGTGGTTGATCTCTTCATGTAGTATGGATATTTTAACTCTCTTTTACATGTTATTAATAGGTATTGCGTTGTTTATTTCAAATATATGCTTATTGTTTCTCATTACTTGATCAACAATTAGATTGATTTAGGTCTCTCAAAGCAACTTGACAAATGGAGTTTAGAATAGACCATGGGTTTGAATAGCACATGTTCATTTCACTTAGAGATTAGGTGATTTGAGTAGTATTTAAGGTAGAAATATACCTAAATACCACATGTAGCCAAATTTAGAACCTAAGCTTAGCGAACTTTCCTTAATGCATCTCGATAGAGACTTGCAAATAAATTTGGACTCTAGGATAGCAACCAACTCATTGATTTAAGTATAAAGAGAGAGATTAAATTCAAATGAAAGGTTGAGTAATCGCAATATCCTAGGCCTTAATTCATTGATTCTCTAGTAATTTCTAGCATTAACTCTGTAGTTTAGCTTTGTAATTTTAATTTTATTTTTAATTAATTTTCAAATTAGAGTTACTTGGATAAGATTAGGGTGCCCAATTTTAGTACTTAACAAAAATTTAGACACAATTCCCTGTGAAACAATACTTTTTTACTATTATATTACTTGTGCAATACATGCGCTTACGTGTGTGTAAAAAAGGCAACCACAGACACCTATAAGTCATACGTAGCCAAGATTAGAGTATGAACTTAATGAATCTTTCTTTAATTTAATTTGTATAGACATATAGTAAGTTAATTGAAGAGATATTTTTATGAAAAACTCGATAGAGACTTGTAAATAATTTAGGACTTTAGGTTTGTGAAATCTCGCCTTGATGTTCTATGCTAAGTTAAGAAATCCTTAGATAAGCTTAGAAAATCTATTGTACTTGATTTCGTTCATTGGTTATAGTCCCTCCCACATATTCTTTTATCCTTGGTTGTCTACCACTTTTGAAGTAGAAATTTTCTAAGTCTAGAAGAGTTAAAAATATGTGATTTTTATAAAATGTTTTTTTGAAAATAAAAAATATCGGTAATGGTTCTCTTGATATTAAGATGACAAAAAATGACTTTTTCATAATTTTTGGAGTACATTTTCTATGGTAAATGGGAGCCACAACTCAGAGGAATCACTTATGCATGTCATGTGGGATAATCCAGTTGCTAAACAGGTTTGGAATTACTTTGCAAAATTATTTCAAATCTATATTGTTAACCTACAGAATGTTTCTCAAATTATATGGACATGGGCATACTCCGGTGACTATATTAAGCAGGGCCATATCAGTACTTTAATACCCGTATTCATATTTTGGTTTCTTTGGTTGGAAAGAAATTATGCAAAACATAGAAACCTAGGTATGTACTCTAATAGAGTGGTATGGCGAATTATGAAACTCATTCACCAGCTGTTTCATGGGAAGCAATTTCAACAATGGCAATGGAGGGGAGATCTGCAAATTGCTCCCTTATGGGGATTGTATTTCCAGAAGGCTCGATTAGCGCCACCACAAATACTATATTGGCAAAACCCTGTATTAGGTAAGTTTAAGCTAAATGTTGATGGTAGCTCGAAATGTAACTTTCAGAATGTGGCAGGTGGAGGGATTCTGCAAGACCACACAGGTTCATTAGTATTTGGATTTTATGAGAATTTTGGAGTAAAAAATTCCATTCAAGCAGAATTATTAGCATTATACAGAGGACAGATTTTGTGTCGTGACTATGGCATTTCGCATTTATGGATTGAAATGGATGCCCTGGTGGTGATACAAATGCTTACAGGGAGATATCAAGGATCACATGATAGCAGGTACTTATTGGCTAATATTCAAAAACTGCTTAATTATTTCTCTTAAAAGTTGTCTCATATTTTTCGAAAAGATAATCAGGCAGCAGATTTATTAGTGAACCTTGGCCACGAATATCAGAGTCTTCAAGCTTTTACAATGCCATTTGGGAAATTACAAGGTATATTGAGATTAGACAAAACTGATTTAGGATATGTTCGATTTAAATAATTGTAAAGGAGTAGTACTCCTCATTTTTATTATTATTATTATTATCTTCACTTGTAATGTTCTTTTTTCCAAAATTCCCATAAATCTTTGTACACAGGTAAACCATTTATCCTCTGCTCCAAAAATTACAACAAGGGTAGTAGTTCCTATTAAAGGACTTATATCTCTACTTGATCATATAATTCTGGAGGTCAGGTTTCGATCCCCCTCCTTGCTGTACTTCATTTTTTATCATTAATAAAATAAACACAAGGTAGCTGGGCCTTGCAAGAACTTCCAACATTAAAAAAAAATGGGAGCCACAAATTAATTTCAATCAAACTTTTTCAAATTTGTCCTTGAAACCAAAATTTAGATTTTGATTCTTTTCGATTTTGATTTTTTTATATTTTTATTGAATCCAAATGGATTACATTTGCTTATTTACATTAAATATCTTAAGTAAATAGAGAGTAAAAAAGAAAGAAATAAAAATGAGAACATTTACTGAGGCATGTTAAGGACACCCAAAGTACATTATGGGCAGAATCTATCGATAGATTAAACCCAAAAATGTTTTAAAAGAGATTTGAAGAACATCTATCAATAGATCAGGCCACATCTACCAATAAATAACAACCAAAAAGCTTTTTAAAAGGACTTTAAACCCTATTTATCGATAAATAACCCCGATTTATCGATAAATGATGTCGTTTCCACAAAATAAATAGGATAAAAGTGTATTTTCACTTCCTAAACTATAAGTATGTTACAATAACCAGGGGTTTCTTAACCTTCAACCATTTTTGCCAAAGTAAACCCTTTCTTAAAACCTTTTTGCTTGTTTTTAGTCAAAATCTTTACTTTTACTGATTTTGATCTTAGTTTTGAAATTTAATGATAAAAATGTCATTTTTATGCTTTAAAACCTTTAAAGCTCATTTTCTTGATTTTGAACTTATGTTTATATGCCTAGAAATTTTGTTGGAACATCAAAGCTAAGACTTTTGAGATTTTTCAAGTCATCTAATCTCATCTAAGGTAAGATTAATGGATATATGAATTTTAGAATGGGTTTAGTGAGAGAAAATTGACTTAGTTAAAAGCAAATAACCTTTAAAAGTTCTTAAAATGATTATTCCAAGATTATTAGTCTAGAATTGATTGCTATGATTATTGTGTGTTAGGAACGATCAAAAACTCCAAGGAAATCACCAAAGAAAGGTTGTGATTGGGTTTTCGATTAAGGTGACTGGATATATTACTTTCAAAATATTTTGATATGTAAAATTGAAGCATGATTTGAGGTTTATTGATGAATATGATTTTTTGCAAATATTGGTGAAATAAAAAATGAGATTATGGATGTGAAAAACGTTTCGAAAATGTTTTCAACCTACTATATATAAATATGTTATTATGCATTAGTTTTCAATAAAGGGGGATAAGCACCTTATTGTTTGTAACACTCAATTACTCTAGTTTTCGAACTAGTGTGGGTAAGAGATATTGTATAATGATTTTTCATCTAAGATGCTATGTTTATGTATATGATACATATTCCATATACTACATGAGATGATTGAAAAAGTATGTTGAATGCCATGAGATTATGTATGTAATGTATGTTTTACATACTACATGAGAAAAATAAAGTAGGCATGAGAAATGTCATAAGGTGTTTATATGATGTAAATTTCATATACCTTCTGAGATGGGTAAGCATGTATGTGAAGGACATTCCACATACCATATGCTATGAGTACAAAAACTCAATGAGTGCAATTGATTCCACTCTCATGAAGTACAAGTAACGAATTCACTCCTATGATGCATCATAAATGCCAAGGTGTAATAGGGATGTGCATTGCCAACCCAAGATTAATGGGGGTTAAATCATCATGATTTGTGAGTTTAATGTTAATGGAATGATTATGATTGTTATGTTTATGATATGTTGCATGTTAAGTTCATTTGAGTATTGTTTATGATTTATACTCAATGATGGCATGAGAATGTGCTTAGTGAAAGAACTGAGCCTTAAAAATAGTCCCAAGAGGTAAAGGGACTTAAGGAATGGCAAAAATATAGAATTTTTCCCAGAAAACAGAGTTGCAAAGGCTATCTATCGATACATGTAGAATATCTATCGATAGATAACAGACAAAATGCAACAAGAAGCATTCTGCTTTAAATCTATCGATAGATTACCTTAATCTATCGATAGATGAGTTCCAAAATTATATGTATTGGCTTGTTTAAAGGCTTTTCAAGGGTAAAAAGTTTTCTAGATGTTATGCAAATTTGTTTATCACATAAATGTTATTTAAAATGTGTTTAAACACCATGTTTCATGAACTTTATGTTTAAATGGTTCATGAATGGCATGAGATTATAAGTACATGTCTATGAAATACTCTTATTCCTTAACTTGTCTTCTTCCCATATCCACTCATGAAATCTTGGTCACTCATATGTTATTTTTCCCAAATTATTCTTGTTTGCAAATAAGTGATAACATATAGCAATTGATAGCACCCAGTGTCACAAAGATGTGATCCGTTCCACTTTTTGTAGGTGATTTCGCAACACATATGCAACCTAGAGGTTGAGTCATGTTTCGCTAACTAGTTGATCTTACCATATGTTTATGTTTACAAACTATGAACATGTTTATGTTAATGTTGCCAAATTTGGGCATTTTACATTGATAATGTTATGTATGAGATGATAATGATGACTTGAGAGCCCATATGGACACTAGAGGGTGTTGTTGACGTTTATTATTGTGCACTGTGATAGTGGCACTTGTTAACATATATATATATAATTCTTAAGCTTACACAATTAAGTTGAAAAGTTCCCTAATTGTGTAATGAGTTTTATGAAAGCATGCATGATGATATTGTATGTTAATGGATGTAATAAGACACTTCCACATGTAATGATGAATGTTTAATGATGTTTATGATAAGCGACTTGCTTGGGCCTTGCGGACCATGCTCGTCCAAGTCCATGAGCTAGTCACGATCCCTCCAAGAAATGGGATGTGACAAGGTTAGCAACTTAATCTATTGAAGTAAGTTAAGAGAGAGATACAATATTCAAATGAAGTATTAAGGAATATCAAAATCTAAGGTTTGGTAGTTGATTGAATTTTTAAAACAAATTTGTTGATTAATTTTAGATTAGTTTTAGATTTACTTTGTTAGATTTAATTTTGTTTTCTTAATAATTTAAATTTAGTTGTTTAAATAAGATTAGGGTGTGTTAATTTTAGTAGTTCATAGTAAGAATTAATTCAATTCTTTGTGAGATCAACATTATACTTTTCACTATATTACTTATTTAATGATACATGCACTTGCATGGATAATCAAACAACAAAGACTCAGACAAGGTATATAACTTCAATTTAAAATATAAAATGTATTACCTGTATTAAATTGCATAATTAATATATATGTTAAAAGACTAAATTAGTTATAGGGATTACCTTCTTAATATATCTCATAGGAACCCTAGGACATATCCTTCTATTATGACCAGGCCTGGAGCAAAAAGTGCACTTACAGTGCTTCTCCTCCTACCACTGCTAAATCCAGATGGCCCTTCCTCAAGTTTTCTTCTTTTGTTCTTCTTTTGTTTGTTGTATGGCATACAGAGGAGCAGTAGAAGATCCACTGGATATTCTTACTTTCTAAACTCAGCCATTGTGATGTCAAGTATAAGGTGAATGTAATCAATGTCTGCTTGCATGAAAGTCTCCTTAGAATAGTAGTTGTCAAAATATTGTTGTATATCACCCTTTTTTTTACTTATGCAAGTTGTTGTATGCTTGCAAAGAATTCCTGAAATATTCCAAACACCACAAGGACAAGTTACCCTACTCACCCCCAAGCTAACTGCATAAGTCTTGTGTCACGACCAAAATTCTGAGCCATGACCAGCGCATGGGCCTAATGGACATAGCCCACTAAGCCCAAGCAAGCCTATCTATATGACCAGTTCATCATTCCATCAAAATTGCTAAAGTTAGATTTCATAATTCCAATTCAAAATAATGCTAACCATTGCCATCTCGTAATGGCATTACCAATCAAATATACATATATTGTCCAAAACATATATCTTAATAATTTACATCGGGTTTGTCTATAACAACAAAAAGGATACTCGACTTCCAACAGAGAGACTCGGGCTAAAGTTCAGCTTTTGAATGCCAAGATACCTACCAAGGAAACGAATCTACAAGGACGCCTCGACCTAGTTACCGGCTACCTCCTAATTTTAAAACATGAAGTTGAAAACGGTGAGTACAAACCCAGTGAGTGAACAAAGGAAAGGAATAAGCAATCGATAAAAGAAGTTAAGAAATCATAATGCACTTATTTTAAAAAAACAATGCAATTTAGTTTAATTCTTATTAAAACCCCTCATTGAACCCTTAATGAATTAATCACTTGACGATAAAGGATCCATGCACAACAAAGGATTTGAAGAGTGAAAACTTTAATAGCATTCAAGCAAGTCAAGTGAAACGACGGGTCCTCGCTGCAACGTGGCTCAAAGTATAAGCTGATCGAAGGTTTCTCAACTGGCCAAGGGTTTCTCACTAAAACCCCTCATTTCAAACTTAATTAGTTAATTCCTTGATGTTGGAAGTCCATGATCAACTATGGTGCTAAAGAAGTGGAAAATAGGGGCAGCAACCAAACAAGGAGGTACGCAAGACAGAATGTTTCTCACTGCAGTGAGAAGCTTCAACAACTTACTCGCTGCAGCGAGAACTAGGCCAGTGCAACTTCCCTAAACCCGAGAGTTTTTCGCTGCAGTGAGAAACAGGACACCAACAACAAGTTTTCATTCTCTCAAGAAAAGGCCATTTTGCTGCAAAGACAAGATCAACTTGAAAATGCTTAGAAATTTCCAAGGTTCAACATGCAAGATTTTACATGTATTACAACCATATACCATGCTCATGAACTTTATATAACATACATATTTATATATATATACATACATCATCAAGCATACCATCCCGCCACACTCATTTCAACACAATATCATCATCATTTGTTCACTCCCGACTCGCACACTTCAACATCATCATGTGTGCACTCCCTACTCTCACACTATCATCATCATGTGTGCACTTCCTGCTCGCACACTTCAACATCATCACACAACATTATTCATCAATGCACAACATATATTCATATATATACATACCAACATAACATAAGAGCACATGGATTCATCCTTTTACACATTTCCCATTTTCACAACATCAAAACATTTTATCAAGGGCTTGTTCCCCGGCACACATTTTTTTAAAGAAAGTTTGGATAAAATCATTCAAATGTTTCATCCAAATACATTTACATTCCCAAAGAAATTTTGAAATGCAAGTTCACTCACCGGTATTCGTTAAATCTGTACTCAACTCCAACTTCCTCTAATGGCCCAAATGGGGCGATGGGGCTTCATTGGATCCTATCATCACATTAGTATCACAATTAACTTAATTCACATAACTATAAATTCTAAAAGCTATCTCCTAACTAGCTTCTAATTTCCATTAAGTGGCTATCTATTTTTCACTATCCTAATCACTCTAAGATGAATGAACAACCTCAACTACAAAACACTCACAAGTCTAATCACTAGCCATTCTCAACACTTAAAAATAAATTTTAACTCACTACTCACCTTAGTAGCTTTGTAAATTTGAAATTTTTTCCAATAATTTTCAAGCTATTATAGAAACTCCCTCTTCCTCTTTCTAAAACACCTAACTAGTGAAAGAGAATATGGAAGTAAGACTTTTCAAGGGTTTTAAAGTGAGAGAGTGAAATAGCACAAAGGTTTTATGAAAAGATGCACAAAAGTATGAAAAGTTGAGCTAGCTTGAGAGAAGTTATGGAGGTTTCAAAACAAGCTTCCATGGAGGATGAAAGCAACGTGAGATGGGAGGGAGAAAAAGAAGAAGAAGCTGCTAGAAATATGAGAAGAAGCTGCTGGAAGATGATATTTATAGCTCAAGCTTATCCAACTCCACTTAAATTACGAAAATACCCTTAACAAGTTGGCTTGTTCTCCTCCAATCCTTGATGCAATCTTTTTACTCTTTTGACACTGGGACAAGGTCCATAATAGTCTAGAAATACTCGGGTTCACAAAAACTTAAAATTTTTTATCCAAGATGAAAAATGACCATTTTGCCCCTACCTTGGAAATCATCATTATTTTTATTTCCTTTGCAATTTTTTCCTTATTTTCATCATTCATTTATGCCTTAGGCCTACTTAGGCCTTAATATTGTTTGAAAGCATACTTCTAAGGGCTCACTAAGGAAATGACAAAATTACCCTTAGTTAGTGATATCGCGTCTACTTCTAGCTACGAGTCTATAAAGATCAAAATCTCACATCTTGCCACCTTCAAACACATTAAACTCACTATTTGAGGCAAGCACAACCTTACAAAACCTCCCATTATACTTGGCAAAATCTAATTTCTTCTTAATTTTAAGGGTCACCTAGCCCTCTCATGTACATGTCTCTTCGTACCTATCACAAAACCTTTTAATTATCTTCACTCCAATTTCTTCAACAGAGTCAAAATGGGTTTGGCTCTGACAAGCCCAATTCAATTGTTGTAGCTTTCTTCCTTGTTGTTGCTTACATTGTCACTCTTCACACTTGGGTCAAAGGTGTGCCTTACCCACAATGTTAGTGGTTTTTCCATCAACCACTTATAAGCGTCATTATTTTTAGCCTTTATCTTCATCATAGCTTTATTCCAATCCCACTGGTTGTAAGTTTTGATAGCCTTTCAAAAATTGACTTTCAACCCTAAACTAAATAACCATTGTTTAAAATTACTATACAAGTGCCTAACACATCTTCTATGACTTGCATGGGGCATTACCTCTATAATTATGTCTTCTAGTCACTACCATATAAGAATAATGACACATTAATTAAACAGATAATAAGTAATTGAAATTAAATAATTAAATGAAAAATAGTAGGGTTTAGGTTTACGTTTTGGCCATCACTCATTACTACCAATGGTTTGTTGAAGTCCCCAATGGCAGTAATCAACAAATTCAAAAACCATGCCCAAGAATTACCATTCTCCAATTCTACAACAATAACAACAACAGCAACTAGAAATAAACTACAATTCCTATCATTACAATGGCAGATAACAAGGCTCTTCCATATGGTCCTTTAAGGTGGCAACCATCAACCCCAATGGAAAGCCTATATCCATTGTTGAAGCCTTTCCTCATAGCATCAAAGGACAAGAAAAACCTTTTGAATGTTAGGTACATGTTGACCTTAAGCCTTTCTAGCTGCATTATGGCTATGCTCCCAAGATTTGTATCTATCACCATCTAGGCATACAAATGCATGTATGAATAGGACTTAGCAAAAGCCCCTTCAACCTCTTCTTAGGCTTTTTTTTTCCCTATACAACTTCTTAAAATGAACACTCACTTCATACCTCTCTTGTGATTCATGCTACACTAGATTATAAGACATATTGGGCTTAGATTCTAACTTAGCAGCAAGTTTCTTAGCTATCCACACACTTATAGCAGCAAAATTATTATTACTCACCCTAATACAAGAATATTCAATCCCAACTTTCTTAATCTTAAAGGTCTTCTTATCCACACATAAGGCTACATGAATCATCCATTCGCAACCACCTTTACAGAATGTCTAGTACCTAGTTTTCTCTTTTTTGGCTTTATATAGCTTGATCCCTTCTTGGATCATGTAATCTACCATCACCTCCCTAAAGTGATGAACATTGGTAAACAACATGTTCTTTGCCAAAACAACCTTCTCATTCTCATCAAGAGTATAAGGGATTCCTCAAAGGGACCTATTTATCGCTCTACCCCTATCAGAGTTAAAGCTATCTTGGTTTCCTTCCTCTACATCATTGTCAACATTAAACAGACCATCATGTGCTGCTTATTCCTCAACCTTAACATAATCTTCAGAATTGCCTTGAGACTTACTTATCTTTTACTCACTCTCTGTCTCAAGCATCCAATCTACACCCTTACTAGATAATCCACCCCATCTATGTTGGGTTTGGCTATGGACAGCATGCTTGAAATTACGCAATGGAAAAAAATTAAAACTTTAAAAAACAAAACATATCTCCACCCACGAATCACCATGGTGATATTTTAACACATAGAATGGCATATATAATCATAAAATCGGAAGCTAACCTTGCCAACATTTTTCTAATTGGAATAGCAATGCAACCCACAAACACCACGATAAGCAAAACCCTAGCCAATCAAACTCTTGGCCTCCAATGGTAGTACACACGATTTCACTTGAACCTTTCAGCAAAGAAGGTAGATTTTAACTATGTTTTTGTGCTAACAAAAAGGGACAATGTTTGTCCATTTCCACTTCACACAAGAATGGCCGAATCACACACTTGAAAATTTTCTTCAAAAATAATTTTTCTTTTTCACAAAATAAGTGACGACACACAAGGAGAAAACCCTTTTTTTCTGACAACTCTTTTTCTTCATATATGGAAAAATAGTGAAAAGTGATTTATATAGCTAGGTTAAAATTAACTTTAATTTTGCAATAAGGCCCTCCAAATTATAACACATTACAATAGAGGCCTATAACTTAATTAAACTATTTTAATTAAGCCAAAGGAAATTAAATTGAAATAATTTCCTTTATATTATTGCAATTTCAGCATTATAATTATAACTATTTATATATTATGTCCAAAACTTAATTAAACTCTTTTAAATCAAGTTTATAGAAGTTAATTACTTAGCATGTGATTTAAGTCTAACTTAAATCATCACTCTCTCAATTTAATTCAAATGCAATCATTGTGTGTGACCCATTTGGTTCTTAACATATTAGCAATGGAATTGATTAATGACTTAATTAATTAATATAAATTTCAATCAATTAATTTATAATTAATTCCATAGACCAAGCTTAGCATCTAGCAATGCATCATGGCCACCCAATTGTTAAGAGAGTCACAGGGTTTTGTAACAACCTTTCAGTGTACAGTCTATCAGTGTAATTCATTCCCTCATCATATATCTTAGAGATGCTAAAAGTTGGGTACAGTATCTACTCCTATTGTCCTCCATATTCATTCCTACAGTTATAACATTAGCTTTATAAAGACTTATGAAACCTTTTTCATAATTTTCAAGTCACATTAGCCAAGGACTTCAATAAGCTACTATTAACCAAGAACCGATACGATATGTCCTTTAAAAACACTTAAGGTGATGATTTTTATCTTGACCACTCATTTGCTTTCACATGCTTCATACTATACCTAAAAACATCATGTTTAGGCATCCTTGATTAGGAACCCGTAAAGATGAAATTAAAGTATAGCATTCCACATATAAGGTAACCTAATGACTCAAGTCTAAAGAGTATTTACATGACTGACATATAAGAAGTGTTGCATAGACACTGGAATGTATGACCAAATGCACTTCTCATGGTGGGTCATATGCAGTGAACTTGCTCTCTTTAGCAAGCACCTATATTCTAGTTCCAAGTATCTCTATACTTCAATCTATGAGATCAATTGCGTACTTTCAAAATAAAGAACATAGAATGTACCAGTCTCTAAGCATCATCGATATCCAGTCTCAATGATACATTGACTAAAAACATCTTAAGATTATGCTTTGATGCATAGAGATCTCAAAACTATAACCCATTACAGTTCCCTTGCAAGACATATTACTCTCATGAGCTTCATCTAATTAGACTTATAACTCATTATAATTAATGTCTTATTGATAAAGAAAAACCTCTAATCATTCAATATGAATGATATCATTACATGATTGGAACCAAGCCTTCACTAATCTTAATTAACTATAAGGCTCATCTCAACAATCAGTCCCTAGATATATCACTCTTTTAATCACTAACATCAACATCAATAAAAGCAGAAGACCTTTCACTAACTCTATGTCTACCTCTATCTTTACCTCTACCTCTACATCTACTTGAAGTAGAAGCATTAAGATCATTGGAACTAGCCTCACCTATCCTACCTCTAGTAGTACCTACACCAGCATTCACATTTACATCAAAAGCGTTAGCACCAGCACCAGCATCAAACCTTACATTTGCAAAAGTAGAATACTTATTAGAGTCCATTATCTATAGGCAAATTACTGAGATCAGGTCCAAGTGGAGGTGGATTTCCTTGGCACCTTCATACAGTTAGAACAACTTCAAAACATCACCATCATTCTTCAGTTCAAAAACCTTTTCTGCTTTAGGGTGTAATGCCCTAATGTAGAAACCTATACCTACCCTAGCATTAGAATCATCCACCAACACCTCGAACACATCATTTGTCATCTCTATATATGAATGTTTATGTAGATCCATGTTCCCAATGTTCATCACTTCTCTGTTATGGTGCACCACCAACTCATATAGGATCTCCGCCATTTCTAAGCCTAAAAATGAAATTACAATAGATTAGTAAACCCTAAAATGTTAAACAATAACCCTATTACCGAATACTAACCCTAAACCCCAACCGAATTAAAACTTATTTCGCAAACCTCCAATTTAAATCGATTAGGGTTCCTAAAACCTTAAACACTAACTCGATTAGCTTGGAATTTGAGGATTTAAGGTTTCATAAAAAATTAAGGTTTTAAGGTTACAATTTGAATTAAGGTACCCTAAACAAAATCATATCCCTAAATCCTCAATTTTTTACAAAACCCTATATCCCTCTAGTCGTAGACTTAAACCCTAATCCTCACCCTAATAGCTTCTAGTGAGCTTCAAGCACCAATAGAACTATTAGTGTAGAAGTCTCAAAGTGAAGTATACCCAGAATGAGTGAATTAGTATTTATAAAAATTTCTTTAAAAATCTAGCTATAAAGATCAAAAGTTTTTCATCCAAAAATATTTTTAAGCATAACAAACAATTTTCCAACAATAAATCACTAAGAAAAAAAAATATCATACCAAGATAAAATATTTTTCCTAAGTTAAATGCTAGCTATGAAAAGTAAAAGGAAAAATATTTTTCTAAGTGTTAAATGATAAATCAATATAAAATTATTTTTTCAAGGTAAATATAAACAATAAATAATAATGCAAAAAATTAAAAAGAGACAAAAAGAAATTATAATGGTTTGATTTTTTCAATGCCTACATCCACTCCCTTAGTAACCACGTAATTTCAATCCACTATCAAGGATTCTTTCTTTTTAACGAGATACAGCAATAACCTTCACACAGTCCGTAAAGAGATTCTTGCTTTTTAACGGCATCAAGCGATAACCCTTACAACGGCTTTTTCACTGGAATAAGCGATAAGCCTTACACAATCCACAAAGGGATTCTTGTTCTTTCACGGAATGAAGCGATAACCCACCAACAATGGTTTTAAAAGCTCAACCACAAACCCTCACAAATAGCTTTTCAAGGTTAAGCTAAAACTTTTACAAAATGTATGTACAAAGAAATAATGACAAAGATTTGCCTCATGAAGGCTGGATGCTAGAGATTTTAACTTGGTTGTAGTAAAAAATGAAAAATCAACATGAATGAACCAAGTATTCAACTTTGTAAGTCTGGTGGAAGACTAAAATGATTTTAAAGAGTGAAAATGAGCTTTTAGAGGTCTCTTTAGGGTTTGAAGCTTTGGTTCAAGTCTTCTCTTACTTCAAAATAGCTCAAATACTTCTATTTATAGCTGATGCAAAGTTTGAAGTCGTTAGACACAAGTTTGAATCAAATCTGAACATTGTTGAAGCTTAAGGGTCGACTATAACACTTTTAGGGTCGACTATGTTTTTCAAATTTCTCAAATTAGGGCTTCCATAGTTGAGTATAACCTTTATCTAGTCGATCAAACTCTCGAGAACGTGTTTTTCACAAGTCTGAGCAGCTATAGTCGACTATGTCTGTGTAAAGTTGACTTTTCTTCACTTTTCACTTGTCAGGGTCGACTATGCCTAGGCCATGATCGATTATGTCTGTTCAAAACTTGATTTTCTTGATCTTTTTGGAACAAGGTCAACTACAGGCACTCTAGGGTCGACATTATATAAGCTTTCAAACAAAAATAAGCATGGCTTGGTGCTTAAGGTTAATACCTTAGTGGATTAAAAATGTATTTGAGACAAGTTCAAATGCTTGACATTAAGCTCAAGATAATATATAATTTTTGTCAAATCAAAACATGATGTAACTCAAGGCTAACATGAACCCTAAATCCCAAAATCTTAATTAAAACCCTAACCCTAACCCTTACCCTAAATCCTCAAATCCCTAAATCCTAATCGAAAACCTAACCCTAACCCTCTCCACAATAGCACAAAACCACCATGCTTACCAAAAAGACAATAAAATCTGCAACGACCTCTCCCCGGTCACTGCCGGCGTCCAAGACTTCCGAAAAAGACTCGCCAAGTCTCGAACAAGCCTGTCTAGAATTTGCTCATTAATTCACTACATTCAATCACCATATAATATTGATACTTTCATATACTAAGTTGAACCATTAATATAAAAAAATCAATACAAACTTTTTCTTTTTATTCGTAAGTGTATGCATTAAAATCTATAATCTCCAAATTAATGCTTATATAAAAATTTAGAATTCATTTACAACTTCATAAATAAAATGCTACGACTTGACCTCTAATAGCGGAGCGACTCGGAATAAAATGCTAGGAGATGCCTTTACCTATTCACGATGAACCAAATGCGTCACAAACTACACGCTAGGCTGATCCCTATCTGTAAAAAGGGAAATAAAGGGGTGTAAGTCTCATCGACTCAGTGATAATCATCGACTCAACGAGTAGGGCGTAGATGGGAAACAAGTAAACGGTAGATCAGTTGAATATAAAAATGCAGATTATAAAAACAATTCGTTTCAAACGGGAATTTGTGCATTATATAAAAATTGAGAATTTCTTATAAAGTATAAATAATCGAGATAATAAAATTTTTCACATCAAAATATATTAATAATCATTTTCGAATCAAATCAATAAAATTTAACAAGCTCCCGCGAAACTAAATAATATTTAAAATCATGCCCAAATCATAACTCCCCCCATATGCGAGGAAGTACAGATTTATTTCACAGATAAACATATAGGGGAGCTGTAAAAAATCGTTTAATTCTTTTTTCTTTTCTTTCCAGCCCGTGGCTTCCCTTCACCACTGTGGCTTCCTCTGTTCACCACCATGGCTTCCTCTCTTCACCACCGTGGCTTCCTCTCAAAATCGATCACCAAAAGCCTCATTTTCTCACCTTTTTTGCTGCCACTTTTTGCTCTAAAATCAGTAGATTTCCAGCTCAATTTCCATCAACAAAACTCCTAAATTTTGGTAGCACAAAGCTATCTAATTTTTTGCACAAATTGGCAGCAAACAGCTCCAATTTTTTTGCACAAACAACTCTAATTTTTCTGTACAAATTGGCAGCAAACAGCTCCAATTTTTCTGTATAAATTGGCAGCAAACAACTCCAATTTTTTTGCACAAATTGGCAGCAAATAGCTCCAATTTTTTTGCATAAATTAGCAGCACTTTGCTATCCTTCAATGGCAGCAAAACCTCTAAAATTTTCAGCTGCAAATTCACACAATTTCAGCAGCAAAAACCTTGAATTTTCAGCACCAAAATCAGCCATAAAAACCTCAAAATTCCAGCAATTTACCTCAAAAAAAAATCAGCTTTCTTACCTCAAAATTTTCAGCTTTCTTTTTCCTCTAAAAATTGTAGCAAAAATCTCTCTTTTCCTTCCTCAAAGTGCAGCAAAACCATTCTCTTTGCTCTTCCTCTCCCACGGTTCTTCCTCTCCCTTTTTCTCTTCATTTCTTTCTTCCTTTATTTTTCTTCTCTTTTTCTTCTTCACTAACAAACTTAACTTTTCTCTCTTCCTTTTTCTTTCCTTACATGGCCGGCCCCCACCTTCCTTTCTACACTCTTCTCTTTTGTTTTCTTTACTTTTTTGTCTTTCTTTTATTCCTTTGTTCAACTGGCCATTCACTTCACTTGGTTCAAATTTAGAATTCTTCCAATTGACTTTGACTTATCTTCATTCTCATCCAAATCACATCATTCCCATTCTTGACTCATATGACCACTCATGTACATATAAAAATATTATTTGACTTTTCAACATCTTTTCTTCATTATTTTATCATCCAATTTTTTTTCATTTTATTTTTATTTTATTTTATTTCTTCAAAACAATAAAATTTACATATTATGCCTTAACTTCATTTTATTTAACACACCTCCCTCAAATTTTCATATTTTAAAATTAATTCTTTCGACATGTGTAAAAATTCTAATTTCCTTCTTCCTTTTCTTACACGTGTATAATCAAACTATCGAGATCGCATTTCAACGTGGTGTCACTATAATATTTAAATATTTACTTACCCGCGTTAGCTCGATTTAATAAAATCACGCTGATGCAATTATTGTCATTTTCCTTCAAAATTCTTCTTTGCTTCATCTCCTCCACTTAAATTAGTCATATTCTATTTTTCATGACTAATTTCGACAACATATAAAATATTAATATTTTAATATTATTTTATTAAATAAAATATTATTTTATTTCAAAATTTTTCACTTGCCTTCTTTGGTCCCGAAACACATCATTACATCTCGGTTTACTTCTGAATCATCCTTTAGCTTACTAATTCCTCTCCAACAAAAGTATTATTATTTAATTATTGTTTCTGCACACGCGAAGCATTTTATTCTTGAATGTTCCTTTCATCCTTTGTCGCTCTTTAGCACGTAAATTCACATCAAACGATCATTCGTTTGATCAATAAGGTCTTATTTGTGTCCAACGAGGGTGCGGGATATTACAATCTCCCCCACTAAAAAATAAATTCGTCCTCGAATTCTAACCAACATACGATGAACAATCAAAATTCTAAAATTCTTCTACATCACTTTCGTGGGACATTCTCCATATAAGATCTCGATCTTAGGAATTAAATCAATTTCCAATCTTTATAGAAAACTTGGCAATGTCATATTACTTTTATTTTTAAGTACCACACTTCTCGAATTAAATCGATATTATTCTTCCTCTTATAAAGAGAAATTAAATATATCATTAATCCTGGTCACACCTCCATCAAATCATTCTTATATCATCAATTATGCATGTTTACATAGCCATCTACAATTTCCTCGACCTTGATCCTTTATCAAACCTTCCGACATTCAAACATTTATCCAACCATTGACTACGGGTCTAACTTGTCAACCTATCTTTATTTCGGTTTACACATTTCTATACCATTACCATGCGAGCATTTCATAATACTTAAAGATCAAGACATGTTTTATTTATTTCAAATATATTTAACATCAGAGATGATTCAAATCTAATAACCATTAGTAACTATATTCTCAAAAACAAAACTCTAGTACTTTCATGATCGAGTGCTCGCTAGATAATTTCAACTTATACCACAAGACATTTCGATAATTAACGATATTCTTATATATATATCTTTATAATCTTAATCAATCTCTTTAATTAATAGCTAATCTGTTCATCATCAACCGCATACAACATATCTAACTTGAAATTTCTCAAATTTACTCTAAATACCAAATCTCACGGTCTCATTACCAAAGCCTTTGCTAGTATATGAATATTCAAAATCTCAAATCATCTTCTCTTCCTAAATGGATCTTTATAATTCCCGTAACATATTTCTATTCCTTCACTAAGGGTAATATCATTTAATCAAACCATATCACCCTCGTTCTTTAAATATTCATGACATAATTTATCCTTTGCCTATCCTTTTTAGGCACTTTACCTTGATAATGAATTAAATAAATTGAAACTGATGAGGAAGGTATATTTCACAATTTATGTCTTGTATTTACAAGCATATCGAGACCATAACTTCATTAGATCTAGATATCGGTGAGATAATCATTGCCTCAAACCACCATTTCCAAACATCCTTATATGTTTGCAATTCATCTTCATACTTATGTGACATATTAGTCACGAATCCAAACTAACTATATAGCCTTTTGCTCCTTGAGCTTTAATGTTTCTCATAGTGAAATTTTTTTTTTTTGAACTATGTCATCAATATGTTCACAGAGTGGATACAAGTTCATAACTTATAGTTCAATGCCGAAAGCAGTGAAGACAATCTCATCCTTAGAGTTCCACTCTTATCTAGCAATCGTAACTCCCTTTGTTCATTTACTTGCACATTGTTTGGTTACTCACCAGCCATTGATGACCATTCAAGTTTGAACTTTTATAAATAGTCAAACTAGTGCATTCTCACACCTTTCCATCCATTTCCAAACCCTCAAACACTTCCTTTAATACAATCTCGTTGAAAATTTAAATAATCAAAAGCTGATCTCCAAAGCCTTTCATAACCTTAACATTTCAATGTATACTTATTAACATTCCACTTATTGGTTCCCAATGGACATTATTTTAAGACCCCCCCAAAGTGTTCGTGTTATTAATCTGGACCATATTGAACTAACTTGGTATGATTACATTAATTATCCTTAAACTTCTTAGGTGCGATTGTAACAACATTTGTATTTCTTCCATCGCTAATCCAATCACAATCTGGTATCCACATATGCTTTATGATCTTATTGACTCTTTAGGTTCATCTTTATGAGATCACTGGATCTTATACAATATCACAATTCTTAAAAGTCATTCTCATTTCTCATTTACCTTTTGTACTTCCATCGGATACATCTTTATTTTGATATTAATTACTCACTTAAGATTTAGTTTCATGGGAGTCATATGCACCTCTTGCATTTTTGAATTTCAATTTCTACATAAGGGGATTCTCATTAACCAATTTCATTATTAGGATTACCTTCAATCGTCTTTGTGTTATCACTTTACACTCGTATACCATTACTTTCCCTTTAACGTTTACACAATCAACTCTGATATTTATAAAACTTAATATAGATTTTACTTAAATGTCCCTCAACATTATCGCCAATATCTAATCTCAACCTTGAGCTAATTCATGCACTAAAAACTACAACCCAGCATAGTTTCATCAAACTTTGGGATCTCATCATTACTTAATTAAACTCAAAACCAACTCTCTTTAAGCTGTTATACACTACATATTCGCATTTAAAATATCTCAAAAGTTTAGCACCATTTATATATATAGGCAGAACAACTTAATTAACACAGTGCACTAACCTCTGTGCACACAAGTATCAGTTTACTTCTCCTTAATACTTAAATTTATAAACCTCGAGTGGATCTCAACGATCACTATTTATTTTAGTCAAAATATACCTCTTATTATCATTATTGTAGGTTCTCCTTTATATCATCCTCAAATACCATCCATAGTCATCAAATTTCTTCCCATTGACAGTTATAACTCAATGGTTAACTCCACCAAATGAATGAGTTATTACGGACTTATTAGTCCAACTTCACTTTCCTCTACTCTTAGTCGGAGGGGTATTTCATTATATCACCCTTTCATTAGAAGCATTTACTTAAAATATTTTCAACAATAGTTCATGTCTCGGGTGGCATCTCAAACCCGAACATCGACAATCAATTCTTGTTATTTAATCATCATTTATGATTACACAAGGTAGTTTTCTAAGATAAAGAGTTAACGTAACCTCCTATCTATAATTGGTGCTGCAGTCACTGACTATAAACAAGACTCTACGTCGACTCCACTACTCCGCTGCTTGACACAAGGATATCCTAAGACTCAACTAAACCTAGGGCTCTGATACCACTATTGCAACAACCTCTCCCCGGTCACTGTCGACGTCCAAGACTTCCAAAAAAGAGCCGCCAAGTCTCGAACAAGCCTGTCTAGAATTTGCTCATTAATCCACTTCATTCAATCACCATATAATATTGATACTTTCATATACTAAGTTGAACCATAAATATAAAAAAATCAATACAAACTTTTTCCTTTTATTTGTAAGTATATGCATTAAAATCTATAATCTCCAAATTAATGCTTATATAAAAATTTAGAATTCGTTTACAACTTAATAAATAAAATGCTACGACTTGAACTCTAACAGCGGAGCGACTCGGAATAAAATGCTAGGAGATGCCTTTACCTATTCACGGTGGATCGAACGCGTCACTAACTACATGTTAGGCTTATCCCTATTTGTAAAAAGGGAAATAAAGGAGTGTGAGTCTCATCAACTCAGTGATAATCATCGACTCAGTGAGTAGAGCGTAGATGGGAAACAAGTAAACGGCAGATCAGTTGAATATAAAAATGCAGATTATAAAAATAATTCGTTTCAAACGGGGATTTGTGCCTTATATAAAAATTGAGAATTTATTATAAAGTATAAATAATCGAGGTAATAAAATTTTTCACATCAAAATATATTAATAATCATTTTCGAATCAAATCAATAAAATTTAGCAAGCTCTCGCGAAACCAAATAATATTTAAAATCATGCCCAAATCATAACTCCCCCCATATGCGAGAAATTACAGATTTATTTCACAGATAAACATATAGGGGAGCTGCAAAAAATGGTTTAATTCTTTTTTCTTTTCTTTCCATCCCGTGGCTTCCCTTCACCACTATGGCTTCCTCTGTTCACCACCATGGCTTCCTCTCTTCACCACCGTGGCTTCCTCTCAAAATCGGTCACCAAAAGCCTCATTTTCTCACCCTTTTTGCTGCCATTTTTTGCTCTAAAATCAGTAGATTTCCAGCTCAATTTCCAGCAACAAAACTCCTCAACTTTGGCAGCACAAAGCTGTCTAATTTTCTGCACAAATTGACAGCAAACAGCTCTAATTTTTCTGCACAAACAACTCCAATTTTTTTGTACAAATTGGCAACAAACAACTCTAATTTTTTTGCACAAACAGCTCTAATTTTTCTGCACAAATTGGTAGTAAACAGCTCTAATTTTTTTGCACAAATTGGTAGCAAACAGTTCCAATTTTTTTACACAAATTGGCAACACTTTGCTGTCCTTCAATGGCAGCAAAACCTCTAAAACTTTCAGCTGCAAATTCACACAATTTCAGCAGCAAAAACCTTGAATTTTCAGCACCAAAATCAGCCATAAAAACCTCAAAAATTCCAGCAATTTACCTCAAAAAAAATCAGCTTTCGTACCTCAAAATTTTCAGCTTTCTTCTTCCTTTAAAAATTACAGCAAAAAGCTCTCGTTTCCTTCCTCAAAGTGCAGCAAAACCATTCTCTTTGCTCTTCCTCTCCCACGGTTCTTTCTCTCTCTTTTTCTCTTCATTTTTTTCTTCCTTTATTTTTCTTCTCTTTTTCTTCTTCACTAACCGACTTAACTTTTCTCTCTTCCTTTTTCTTCTCTCACATGGCCAGCCCCCACCTTCCTTTCTACACTCTTCTCTTTTGTTTTCTTTACTTTTTTGTCTTTCTTTTATTCCTTTGTTCAACCGGCCATTCACTTCACTTGGTTCCAATTTAGTATTCTTCCAATTGACTTTGACTTTTCTTCATTCTCATCAAAACCACATCATTCCCATTCTTAACTCATGTGGTCACTCATGTACATATAAAAATATTATTTGACTCTTCAACATCTTTTCTTCATTATTTTATCATCCATTTTATTTTCATTTTATTTTTATTTCTTTAAAACAATAAAATTTACATATTATGCCTTAACTTCATTTTATTTAACACACCTCCCTCAAATTTTCATATTTTAAAATTAATTCTTTCGACATGTGTAAAAATTTTAATTTCCTTCTATCTTCCTTTTCTTACACGTGTATAATCAAAATATCAAGATCGCATTTCAACACGCCGTCACTATAATATTTAAATATTTACTTATCCGCATTAGCTCGATTTAATAAAATCACGCTGACGCAATTATCGTCGTTTTCCTTCAAAATTCTTCTTTGCTTCATCTCCCCCACTTAAATTAGTCATATTCCATTTTTCATGACTAATTCCGACAACATATAAAATATTAATATTTTGATATTATTTTATTGAATAAAATATTATTTTATTTCAAAATTTTTCACTTGCCTTCTTTGGTCCCGAAACACATCATTACATCTCGGTTTACTTCCGAATAATCCTTTAGCTTACTAATTCCTCTCCAACAAAAATATTATTATTTAATTATTATTTCTGCACACGCGAAGCATTTTATTCTTGAATGTTCCTTTCATCCTTTGTCACTCTTTAGCACGTAAATTCACATCAAACAATCATTTATTTGATCAATAAGGTCTTATTTGTGTCCAACGAGGGTGCGAGATATTACAAAATCAATGAACTATGATCGATGAACCTTAACCTTCACTCATGATTTGAGTATTCTTGGTTTGGGCAGTGGTTTAAAGGGTTCGAAACAACAAACTAGTTTATGGCTTTTTCATTATGGGATAAAGCTTTTAATCAGAAAAGAAGCTTTAGATTGGAAGGAAATCTAGAAAAACCTTAATCGATTAGTGTGAGGGAATGGTTGAAGAGAGGAAAGAAAGAGATGAACATAGTAGTTGGGAGTGATTAAGGTTTTCGTAACACGCGATTAGGCCTATTTATGTGATGGGCATTTTAGTCATTTCAAATATGTTGTTAATGTCGTTTACACATTTATGGCAGACTTTCTATTTCGAATACTAATGGACCCGCATGAAATTGTGGGCAAAATTTAGGAAGTAGCTGTATTTTACCCCCAAATAAATTTTTGAAGTGCCTAAAGTATTTCCATGTAAAAATTTCAAAATTACTTGAATGAGTTTTGAAATTGCTTGAATGAGTGTTTAACTTGTTTGAATAGTTTTTAAACTTGTTTAAATTAGTTTTAAGCCTCTCTTGCACTTGCTTTTAAAAGGTCCAAGTATTTGTCATTAAATTGGGTTTAAAAAGAAGAAATTTTTATGTTTTAAGCTACAAGTATTGATACTTTAGTCAAAAATATCGATATATTTTACATAAAATGCTTTCGAATACTAGGAATGGATACTTGTCTTAAAAGTATAGATACTTGCCTCAAAAGTGTTGATACCTTATGAAAAGTATTGATACTTGATGTTTAGAACTAATCGTTAGACATAAAAATTAAAGGAAAAATGGCTAGTTTCTTTACCAAATCATCTCTAATAGCTCCACAGCTTCTCTGACTATAAAAAGGACTTCTCCAACACCTTTACAAGGTTAGAAGATTTGATAAAAACATCATTTGATCAAGAATCAAATTTTATGAAGAAAAAGAAAGAGAAACCAAGCTAGAGCAAGCAAATCACATTCTTTCAATTAGCTTTTAAACTATTCTTGTGCTACAAATTCTTTGTACTTTCATTCCTGTCATTTATACACATCTTTATATCATTCAAACACGGACAGCCTTGTACTTGCTTAGCAAAGCCCACCTTTTAGAGATATATTTGCTTCAATCTTGTAAAAAAGAAAAAGGTTATACCTTAGCCTTCAAAAGGCAATATTTAAAGGTTGTACTTGATTCTCGAAAGAATAAAGGTTATAACTTAGCCTTCAAAAGGTAGTGTTTAAAGGTTGTGCTTAAACTTTAAAAAGGCAATGGTTATGCTTGAACCTTTAAAAGGCATTATATTGAATTTATTTAAAAGTGGATTAAACTCCTTAGCTTGCTAAAGGACAGGATGTAAGCACTAAGGAAGGGTTGAACTTCTATAAACTCCATGTGCATTTTCTCTTTGCTCTTCACTATTTATACTTACGCATTTGCTTTACATTAAACTCCTTGTGCATTTTCTCTTTGCTCTTCACTATTTATACTTGTGCATTTACTTTACTTTACTTTGAAAAGTTTTGAAAATTTATTCTTAACTTGTTTGTTTTTTAATTTACTCTTAGAATTACTTTTAACATACTATGATAGAAAAACAAGTTTGTGAAAATTTGTTTTTAGCTTACCTTCATTAAAAGTTTAATTTGTTGACAAGAATTTTTTTAAAAAAAATCCAATTCATCACCCTCTTGGATATTTCCGCATTATTATTGAACTAATATTCCTAACACTATGTGTGACCTTAAACATGAAATACACTACTCTTGAGCTCAAGTCAACCTTGAAATCAACAAAACCAGTCAAGAACTCAAGGTTGTTGAAGCAACATAATAAGCAGCATAAATAAGAGAGAAAAAAGCAAGAAAAATTTCAAAGAAATAGGATTTTATTCTCAAACTTGATGTGCTTTACAAATGAACATAAAAGGTATTTATAGGTTTGCTAATCCCTTTATTTGACATATTTACAATTTAAATTTAAACTAAATGATTAAAGCATTCAAATTTATAAGTTTGTCGTATCTACATCATTTAAATTTGAAAACTAATAATATCTACCTTTAAAGTTAAAATTACAACAACCTATCTATATTTTTTAAAAAGATGTGCGGACGTTTCTATCTCTTGGTGCTTCGATGGGTTGATCCTCCTGTCTGTTGGGCCAGTCGACTGTCATGTCCAAATTGCTGGTCTGCTTCCCTGCTTGGGCAGCTAGTTTGCCTGGGCTGCTGTCTACTCGACTCATGACAAGTGGGCCAATTTGAATTTGATGGACAACAATTAAAAAGATTTGTTTTATTTTGTTGATTGAAACTTGAAAGCGACGCAAGGGGGAAGCGAGCAGCTGCCTGCAGCCCCGCTTGAACCACAAAGAATGTGGGATTATTGGAGCGAGCTTTCAGGATGTTGGTCTTCCACTTTTATCATGGAAAAGCCCATGGAAAGCCAGGTTCCTAAAGGGGCCGAACCCGAAATCTGGGCTAGTAGTAGGCCTCAAACTCAACATGGACCAACCCCGTGATTGTGAGACTGTGACAAGGAAAGTCTTCTCTGTTCTTGCGGCTTATCGTGTTCGTCCATCAATCCTGATCAAAGGACGCAAGCGTTCTTCAGGTGACAGTAACTGCTTCTTTTTTTTGTTCATTTCCCTTTTAATTTAAATCTTGTTTTACAGTTTTTGCTTTTACCTGGCTAGTTTTGGAACAAGAACTATATTTGTTTTGCAATTTTAGGTGGTTAATCAACAGTTAATTCGGTTAAACAGCTTGGTCTTCAACGTTCAAGCGAACACCCTTTTGTTTTCTATATTAGAATAGCAATTATTTTGGGCATTTAGGCTTGAAATTTTGAAATAATATGGTGCTCAATCCTCAAAGACCCAGGTTGTATTGTTTGGTATTTGATGTACTTTTTATAAAGTAGCCAGGTGTTGGTGTGAATTCCGTGGATTTCACATATAATTTTTTCTAAACGTCTTTTTTAGAACAATAACTCTGGGGATTGGAGGATAACATCAAATTGGTGCAAATATCATCTCTTGACAATCTGAGTGAGTGCTTTCGTATTATATATCATTTCAATCATCATTACTTTTGTGATCAGAAAGTTGGTTGAGTCTTGTTGGACCTATCAATTGGAAGGGTTGGCAATTGATATTGATTTGATGAAAGGACTTTGATAATGTTGATTGTAAGGGAGAAATGAGCTAGGACCCTTTATCACTGCATCTTATGTCTTGCTGCTTGTATTGTTTTGGAGGTTAAAAATCTTTGACTGGTTCATTTAATTCCCAATCTTTATGGGTTCAATGTTTCTTTTCTATCTGTAATAGAAAGGAGCTTGGATACATCTATAGTAGTGAATAAAGCTGGGCTGTAAAAGTGGATTTTAAGAGACCCCAAATTCAATGTCTAGACATTTTGATCAATGTCTACATAGCTTTCTCTAGAAGCTCATTCATAACTGCTTTGTGTCTACAATTTCATATCTAATTAAGGGAAATCTATGGCTTAGATCACGTGTTTGTATGACATCCAACTCCTAGTATGAAGCAAGTACCTTTTAGTGTAACATCTCAGCATTGATAATTCCTTTAACAAATACTTCTAGAATCAGAATTTGCCTTTTCAAGACATGGGAAAGCCAACCTTCTAAAGAACCTTAAGATAACAATGGATTCATCCAGAACTTGTTTGCCTCAGTTACAAGCTGCCTAAGGAGCTTAGCTGTAAAACCTTTCTGATATGTCCTGCACTCTTCTAAATCTTAGCTCTCCAACATGCTTTGGATTTAGAAAAAGTTATCTCAAACAACAAAACAAATCAACAGATAATGTGACAAGCTCTGTTGTCATAGTATAAGATGGCATTTCCAGTAACAGAGGGCTTTGATTTTACCAACAGTGCTTACTTGTCAAAAGACCAGATCTTCTTTAAACCAATTCTCTCGGCTTTCAATTTTTCCAGGATAGAATTGTAGAATTGGTTTTGGACCTTTCCAAGAACATTGAAGCTCCAATACATGGTGCTTTATAATTCAGTTTCTTCAATCTTCAAATAGATTCTGACAGCTGCTGCTGTTTGTCTCACAGCATTTTTGCTGAAGCAAATCTCAAACTTTCTCTTTCTTTCTACTTCTGTTTGTTGTTTATTGCTGAGAGGTACCTCTTGGTCGTTTTCTGTCTAGCAGATTTAATTTTTAAGCATTACATGCTAGCCCCTCACATTTTCAAGCTAGACAAGATTTATTGAAGTGTTTATTTCTTAAATTGTTGATATAGTATCTTCTTTATTGATATTTCTGTTGAAATTTTATTTGAAATGATATTATTTTAAAAGCTTTTTATATGTTTCAGATCTGCATACCAATCTACAGAAATATTAATGGGATAGAACTGGTTATATTTGGAATAAGCCAATCGACCTTTTAACTTGACTCTGTTGCTAATGCTTTAAGCCTTGGAGTTTGGGACTCAGTTGGGGAGCCAGTTAATCTGTGGAACTTTGACTAGAGACCCTAATTGAAGAGGAATAGGGCTATGTCAATCATATCTTTAGCTAACACCAAATACATCCCCGAATATTCAGGATCTTTATCAAAGTGTTTGACGTGTTAATGCCCACTGAGATTTTGTTTTCAGTTTTCCTTTATAGATTGTCCTCTGGAGAAACAGTCTTTGACTGGTTTTAGGGAGGAGAGAAAGGAAGAAGCTTTTGATCAATGGGACTCTTGTCAAGCATGAGAGGCCTGCTGTTGGTAATGTTTATTTAAGGAGTAAATGTTTGGATGCTAGCATGGTGGTTCTGGAGATTCTATTTTTCTGCATGGTCATCATGTTGGAACTCATGCCGTCTGCACTTTAGTAAATTGAGACCCTAATCTGGCATATACCGTGTTGAACATGTTCGCGCTATCATGGTGGATACCCTTTCCCATGAAAATACAGCTCATATTTTGCAGTTTAGGACATCACAGGAAATTCCCTGCTAAGAAGTTTGGTGCTGTGCAATGAAGACCAATCATTGTAACACTGGGGACTAGTTCTAATCTTTTCCTGTTCAATTCCTTGGTCAACTAAAGGTAATAGGAATATAAATTGTAAAAAGTAGATATTGGTGCCCAAATCATCTCTGTGCCCTCATCTCCGTGCCCAAAATTTAAGAAGTTGCCTCCATGTATCCCAACCTACATGCTTAAACCTCTGAACATAGATGGTAAGTTAGTAACCTACTTCATAACTATGAATTTCCTCTAGGCTATACCCAGTTTATCCATTCATTACCATTTGTTTTAGAATTCAATGGAAGTGCTGGGAAACACAGGTATGATATCCATTAACCTGTTCCATGCCAACTTCATTAATGCCTTTGCGAGAATCCTTTTATTGAAATGCTTTGCTCGGTGCAGCCATATCACTACCCAGTGAAATATGTGTTTAATTTCTAACCTGATGCATGTGACTAGAAAATGCTCTGGAATTGCTGTATCATTGCATATAATTGCAGGCTATCCAGCTTTGCTGATTAAGAGGTCACTAGAATGGGCAACAACACTGATCTGCAGTTTTGGTGATGATAGGACATGAATTTTTATGTGGTGACAAAGTTTCACGTGTAAGCTTTTCTCAAGCAGCCTTTTCTATTTTTTGATTGTAATTCTTAGCTCTATATTGATGTCACTTTATGAAAAACCGTATTTGACAAGAAATGGAAAAGGTTAAGATAAAGTTAATGACCCCACGGTTTCTAACATGAACACCTGGAGCCAGTATGTATCATATTTAGCACTTCAATAATTCTAATTTGTCAAATATTATTTGTCCTACTTGCAGTGCATTAAATAGTCTCATTTTTTGAAGTGAGATGGTCCATTTGAGTTAGCTTACTGGAGGTATACCACCGTGGTCAATAATGAGAAAGTTAGGTTGAGAGATGGGAACTGCCCTTAACCTTTTGCTATTAGAAATTAGGACCCATCAGGCGGGCACATTCCACTTACAGAATATCCTCGTCAATGAATTTGATCACTCAGTTACTTGTTGAATGTAATGATTTTGATGTGGGAGGCTGATGTCTTCTTCTCTTGCTTGGTGTCACTCACTTTTTTTTTTTCACTGAACAACAATGATTGAAACTACCATTTGCTCCTGCAGATTGCGAGCAGATTGGCGGACCCATGGCAATACTAGCATTTCAAAAGGCTCTGTTGATCGATTCTTCATCATATATAGCCAGAATTACCAATTGCTGCAAGTGCTTTCTGCGCCAGCCATGGTGCCTATTTGGTCGTCAACTGTGACATGTGTAAAAGGAAAAGGTTTCCTCTTTTTCCACTGTCGAACAAGAGCCACGTGTTGTGGCCAACATTGTCTGCACGTTCCAAAATCATTTCCTTTTCACGGGTTATACAGGAACGGCATGCTGTGTTTATCTGGCTTTCCAACCATTTAGGGCAATTTTATGAATTCATGTTTTTTTACACATTCAAATGCTTATGTCCCATGATGGATGCGAATATATACCTTGAAAAAAAAGAGTCACGTAGTCTTCAGATGCGTATCACGATTTACACATGAAGAGCTGAAAATGATATAACTGTTACGTGGGGATCTTCAGGGTTATGAAAGAATGATAGTCATTTGGAAACTAGTGTTCTGAGGAGAGGGGAACAGGGGGTAGCTGATGGTTCTTGCAGTTTAACTAACGAACTGGTTCTAGTCCTTGTTTGGGATTTAGGGTTGAAAACATAGTCAGAGAGCACAGACGTAATTCCATGTGCATGTCTGAACTTGCGTTAAGGTACAGGAAGGAAGTGTCTGGTAAAACCCAATGGCATGGATCAAGTTTCAATCCGAGAGTTGCGCTTTACTTTTGCATTATTTGGATAAGCCAAAAAAATGGTAATGATTGGTGCAGGCTATTGCGGTGTGAGTCATCCAAAAAGAGGAGCCACATTTAGGTTGAGAGTGGCTTGCGGCGCTTAGGTTTCCATATGCCTGCCTGGCTGCCTGCCTTACCGCCCTTTTGGTTTTAGATTGATGTCCTACACTAAAGCAAATGCAAATTCTTTAATCTTGATATGCTGGTGCAAATGTTTTTTAAGCTTCAAGGATTTCCAGCTATTAGGCTTAAAGAGAATAAGGTTGGCCAATTCCCACCAATCTATCACGTGGAGGCATCGCTATCATAGACAAATTAATGGGAACGTTGGTCCACCATGGAAATGTTCTGTGGACAAAGATCAACATTAATTAATATATATATATGCATAAACCCAACCCCAACCCACCCCCAACTGATCTAAGCTGATGGGAAGTTTTTAACACTTTAATCCTCACCTCACATCACAATCCAATACCTCTGGGATGGGCTGTTCCCACGTGCACTAGACCTGGGCGGCAGCCGGCATCCTGACATGGCTTGCAAAAACAAAACACAATTATAGTAGCAATAAACATGCTTAAACCTCGAAAATGGTTGGGTTAGATTAAAGAGAAAGGCTTAATAATGGGGATGCTATGCTTCTTTATGGAACTTTAAAAGGCTTTATTCTCCCCCCTGTTGACGACAGCAACTCGTCATTAGCTCATTGCTTTGGACAATGGTGGGTGCAATGGCAATTCCGTAATCTCTGACGCCTGGGTTTGTTTCTTTATGTAATATGCCATTCGCCAGGTTCCTGAGAATGACCCAAGTCTGTTTAATTATTCCGCTTTGGTGTGACATTGCACTTTGTCATCCCCTTTTGCTTTCAAAACTGGCTTCTTTCTCACCTTAATTTTAGTCAAACCTTGAGTAGTTTAAAATCCAAACAGAAGAAAATCCTAGTTTCAAAGCTTCAAGGTTGGATTGAGGTTAGAAGACTCAAAAACCTGAAGAATTAATGCAATGAACTAATAATACCCCTGTCCTAAATACACTACTACTTGTCTTTTCTTTTGGCCAGCCACTTGGAAAACAATCAATTCTCACTCACACAATCACGTTCGTTTTTTCCTTTCCTTTACGTAGCATTATGTCATCCCTGCTGTCTGCCCCAATGCTATTGCCACCATGCCAAACCTCCAACTCGTAGGTACTCGAGTTAGTAGATGGAAACTTGAAATAATTAAAAAGGGACAGCTGTAGTCAGCTAAAATAATTCCTGGGGGTTTAGCTTTTTAAATTAATAGACTAAAAGGGATGAAAATCCGTTTATTATGTGAACCTGTTGATTGGCTGTTTCAAAAGAGACGGCCGGCAGTGGCCTAACTCCGAGAGACAATTTCCATTCTATATCTTTGTCTAACATGTACACCAAATTTGAACTGGACTAATCATGTTTTTTGCACTTATTTCTTTTCTCCATTACTATTGTTATCATTATTATATTATAATGAAGGGTCTTTGTCATTATAACCATTTATTTGTTTTTTGGTAAGACAAGCCTGGGAAGCATCAGCGGACTACATGCTTCTGCCATTATTTTATCTCAAAGTTTTGACAGTGAGTTACGAGCACAGAACCCTATATTTAAATGTCTAAAACCCCATAAATTTTGTTATAATAAAATGAGGTGATCAGTTTGATGAACCATCCTTAATTTCTTATATCCTTTGGTCAATAAAAACAACATTGTACCTTCCGCCTAACCAATGCACACCATAAATTATGACCTCCCCGTCTGTTGATGCAAACATGACCCAATTTTCTTCTTCTTCCTTTCTTTTTTTTAATAAGTATCATTAATAAATCTAATTTTATTTTAATTAGTAAGTTTTAAGTGGAAACTGTCTGGCACATTGCTGTGTGCACATTTTCATGACAAAGAATAATAAAAATTCTAAGAAAAATTATTGTATCTGGTTGGTTTGCAGCTTGTGGGGTTTCCATGTACGTTGGGATCTTAGAATTTGTAGAAAGAAATCAAAACTTGAACGGCGGAGTGAAATGGTCAGATCATTTCATTTAGTGTTTGACAGCAATTTTGCATTTTTAGCTTTTCTACAACTGCATGTTACCTCATATACACTTGAGCATTTAGCTCATTAATTAGTATAAAATATCTTACTTAAAAAATAAAATTTGAATCTCTTTTTCTAAAACAAAAAAAAAAAACTGCCCCATAAAATTTCATTTTCTTACCCAAAAATCTTATTTGTTTTGAGTACCAATGATGGTGAAATATAACCAGTGTTTTTTCTTTTGGTTTCAATGGTCAACTTTGGTTAAATTTCTCATTTTTCCTGGAATTAAATTAATACCAATATATATATATATATATAACTATATATATTAATAAAAATATAAGTCCATGGACGGACTATGCTTAAGTTTGAAAAGNTATATATATATATATATATATATATATATATATCAATACATTAATTATTCTTTTCAAGTAAATTCACCCATAATCTTCAAAGTTTAAGACAAATTATTTTGATTTTTAGAGTTTTAAAAATAATTTATTAGTTTTTCACTTTTAACATTATAACAAAACAGTATTTCATTAAATTTAATGTTAAACGTCAATTGAGGTCGTGTTTTTGACACTTGTTAAGACATATGAAACACTTGACATGTAAAACATTTAGTTATGTAAAATGTTTTTATTTTAATTTTTTTAAAAAAATCTATTTTCTTTTTTTAAAAAAGAAAATATTAATTGATATAAAAATAAATAATGATTTTTATGTTATAATTTAAATTAATTTTTATAAAATTGAATAATCTAAAAAAATATTTAATTACTACTAATACATTACTTGTAAGTGATTAAACACTAATTTCATTGTTAAAATTTAAATTAATTTTACCAAAAAAATTCTCATATTTTTTTCCCTCTTTTTTCCTTTTATCTTTTCTTTCCCTTCAGTCTCGCTAACAAGGAGGGTTGAATATGATCCCCAACGTTGTTATTGGAAACTAGAGTCGAGGCAACTCCTTGCTTAGTCGAATACGGCACGAGGGGCCAAATCGAGCTCCTCTCCGATCTAGCGTGAGGGGCTAGAATTGGGGGTTGATCTGGCCCCCTTCGATCTTTCTCTCTTTACTCTCTCTCCCTGTTTTCTTTCTCTAAAAGTTCCTCTTCTCTTATCAAAATGTTTTATCAAAAAAATTAATATTTTTATTATTTAGATAAATTAAGAAAAATATTTTCTATTATTTAGATGAGACAATTTTTTTAATCCTCAAAGAGAAGGGGTTTTCGAAAATAACATTTTTTTTTAATTTTAATTGTTTTTAGCTAAAAGAAAAGATTTTTGGACAAAATTTCTCTTAATGAAACTTCCTCATATTCAAGCACACATGTTGATTAAAATGTTGTTACATGTTATATTGAAAAATAAAATTGTTACATGCTATGTTTTATTTATATAAATACAAAAAATATAACAAATAAAATAATCCCAAAAGCTAATCATCCAAATTTGATAATTTTTAATAATATCTTTTTATCCAAATCCATTTCATCCCAATAATAACTTTAACGTTGAATAACTTTTCAATACATCTTTTTCCATGCCAAAGTCCTTTTTAATTTTAAACTTTATCTCTACTGTGAAGGTATTTAACTCCAAGAGTTTATATCTTAATGAAATACAAAAATAGAAACCAAGTTATACGTAATATTTAAAAAATATTGTTATTACACGTCATGTTCAAAAAATATTGTTACACGTCATATTTAAGATGTTTAACTCCAAGAGTTTATGTTCTAGTGAAACACAAAGGAGCAAGTTACACACCATATTTAAAAAATGTTGTTGTTACATGCATATTTAAAAAAATTTTGCTACACTCTATCTTGAAAAAATTGTTATTTCATGCAAACATGTACAAAAATATGTTGTTACACTCCATGTTTGCATGAAACAACTCTAGAAAGTGTTCTAGTTTATAGATTTCATTTCACTTATAACTTCAACCCATCAACTTTTGGGTTTAGTGAATATAAACCAATTGTTGATTTTTCAAGAAAATTTTACAAAAGAATAAGAACTCTGAAAATTTTCAAAAAAAGAAAAAGCTGAACAGAGTAAGGGATTAACAAAAGGAAACACTTTCTCTCACCTTCATTCAAATTTTTTAAAATATATGTATATAACTACAAAATATCAAAAACTACTAATCTATAGATGTAGCCTCGAAAAACAAAAAGTCCCAAAATGTTGGTGGAGCACACAACTAAAAACTTAGTTTAATGTGCTCTACAACAATTAAAAATAATAGAAAAAAAAAACAAAACAACATTGTAAGCCTAAGCAGAAGATGTTACATATCAAAGCTTTAGCAACAGATGTTGCACGCCAAGGCCAAAACTTCAACACCAAATATTATACACCAAGGTCAAAGCTTCAACACCTAATATTACACGCCAAAGCTTCCTTTTTCCTACTAATGTTACACATCAATGCATGAATCATTTTATTACACACCAAGGCATGTTCAATCAGACTTGAATTACTAAAAAACTCAACACCAATAAACCCAAGAACATATTGTTACTCGCCATGCCATGCTCTTTAGTTTGTACATCGACGATGATATGATGAGATAGTGAGAGATAGATATAGAAAGGGTTTTGTGAATGTAAACTAATAAACTTAAGAAAATGTTGTTACCTTCCATATCATGCTTTTTGGTTTGTAGATCGATGACAATATGGCGAGAGATAGATAGAAAGAGATGGTGATGGTGGTAAAATTAAAAAGAGTCGGATGACGAGAAAGAAAAATGAGGAGCACAGCAGACGGATGGCAGAAAAGAGAAATTGAGAGCATTAAATTTGTTTGAAATGGCTTTAAGAGCATTTTTGTCAAGTCATGGTAAAAGTTGAGTAAAAGCAGTTAACTTTATATTGAAGGTTATTTTTGAAATGGACTTATCAAGTTGGTTTTTTCTCATAATTTGCTCTATGTGTTGGTATATGCCCTTAAGCCAATTGGATTGGTCAAGATATATATATATATATATATATATATATATATATATATATTGTCATTTAATGCATATTTAATCGCATAATTATATGTGATAGAGGTTTTCCTTCATGTTAGTGT
>NC_030851.1:16232095-16246471 GCF_000208745.1 Theobroma cacao | reverse complement strand
TTTGTAAGCAATCTTTTATTCAAATCTAATGCCTAAAATTTTACATCTATGTTTATATTGAATTCTATTTTGTTCTTTCCACTTTTTATCTTATTTTTTCTTACTTAACATTTTTATTAATCTATAGTTTGTACCATTAAATATTTAATGTTTAATTTCTAAACTACTTATTTATTTGGAATTTCCTTATTGATGATTTATACTATTTGTCTATTTATTTAATGTCATGGATATTAACATTTCATAAATTTATATATATACATATTTGAATCATTGTTATTATCATTTTATTTTTTATTTATTCTTTGATTTTTTTGTCTATTTATTATTTTTATTACTATTACTATTATTATTATTTTGAAGATTTTGTGTTGTGATTTTTTTATTTTTTATAAAAAATTTCAGGATCTCAAAATCGAGACCCTTCCATCGTACTGGTGGAGCCTTAACTCGAATTTCGAACCTAGGGAATATGGTCCGGGATTACGACTTCTCGCGTCCCTAGTGATCATCCCATCATCGGTATTAATTGTTTTATTTATATTAATAATTCTTTATCTTTTCATTTTCATTCTCTCTTCATTTATATCCCTCTCCATTTTATATAAAGCTATCTATTTCAATTAATTTGATATCCACATGTTTTATTCTATTACATTTTTATTTTCCTAACTCATTTTCATTCCTATAAATTCACATAATTATATATATTGATTCATTTTTTCTATTTTCCATTTTGGCATATATATTGTTAAACATTTTATTTTCATCCTTATCTATTTTCATATTCTCCTATTTCAATGATTTTCTTTCTTAATATTCCTCATATTCATATTTATATCATTTTGTTATCATTAACATAACCTAGATTTAAGAAAAATTCCTAAAATAAAATGAACCAATACAAATGCTTAATAGATTAAAGGTTTAAAATAAACTTACCCAAAGCTTTAACCCAATCAAGCCCAAAGAAAACCGGTCCAGCAAAAGCCTGTTAACCCAATTCAAAACTTAGCTCTCTATTCCTTGAAACGGCGTTGTTTTGGTGTGGTTCCCCCTTAGCTGAAACGACGTCGTTTAGTCCTTTCTTAACCCAGCCGAACCCTAACTATAAAACTCTTCTTTTCTTTCTTTTCTTCCTATTTCTTCCCCTCACTTTCTCTCTTTAGCTTCCGGACTCTCTCCCTTCTCTCTACCAAATCGCCAGCCAGCCTCTCTCCTCTCTTTGCTTTGCCAGCTTCCACCCAAACCAGACCTCCCTTTGTCGACGTTCTCTTACAATTGGTCAGCTCTCCCTTGCGTCGGTGGCTTTCTCTCACCTTATCTAACGCCGCTCGGCCTGGTATTTCCCTTGCGCCGATAGCTACCCGAGCCTTACTTTTCACCCGATCGGCAACCACCACCCAAAAACTACCGATCTGCTCTAAATATCTCTCTCTATCGATCACCCAAAAACCCAAACTTTGTCCTCCAAACGACGGCACTAAAACCCCCAAAATTTACCAAAACCTTCTAAAAAAAACTATTCGTAAAAACAAGCTCCAATTTCTCAACCTAGCTCTTCTCCCTTTTCACTCTTTGTATATATCTATTTTGCATTTTTTCTGTTGATTTGTGGTTGTTTTCTTGGCTATTAGAAGAGTAGAGAAAGAAACTTTTTTTTTATGGTATTCGACTGCTAGGGTCTAGGTTTTTTGCTGTTTTTTGCTAAGGATCTTTTTTTTTTACTGCTATAGTGCCCCCTCCCCTTTATACCCGGTTCCTGGGCTCTAGAGGGGGCACACTCCACTACCTTGCCAGATGTGAGTTTTTCGCATCTGGCACTGTAGTGGTGGTAGTACGAGTACTGGCATGGGCGTTCACGCCCTGCCAGTACTCCTTTTTTTAAAAAAAAAATTATTTATATATTTATTCATTTTTTGTTTCTCATTTTGTTATAATTTTAGTGTCTACAGTTGCCCCTCTTTGCACATTTCAAAAATCCGAAATAGTGCAAAGACGTAGACACTGTATTTGACTAAATTTTTTAATTCTCCTACCAAGTTTTTTTTTTTTGTTTTTAATGAGATTCCTCAAAGCTGAGGCAACGAAACTTTTAAAAATGAATTCCTCAAAACTGAGGCAATATGACTTTTAAAAATGAACTCCTCAAAGTTGAGGCAACGAAACTTTTAAAATGAACTCTTTAAAACTGAGGCAACGAGACTTTAAAAATGAACTCCTCAAAACTGAGGCAGCGAGACTTTAAAAATGAACTCCTCAAAATTGAGACAACTAAAATTTTTTAAAAATGAACTCTTCAAAGTTGAGGCAACGTACCTTTAAAAATGAATTCCTCAAAACTGAGGCAACGAAAGCTTTTTTCCTTTTTTGAAATAGTGAAAAATAATCAACTCCTCATCTGAGGTTCTATGATTTTAAAGATGAATTTCCCTCTTTTTTCAATTGTTTTAAAATTTTGAACATGGCAATTCATCTTCATCAATTTCCTTTTTTGGGTGTTTTAGAGCCTTCTCTTTGATCAATGGGGGATGAACCGATCACGCTTTCGATCTCTCGTCTTCCCCAATTCATTGCTCACAACTGTTTTCTTCCTCTATCATATGCATGGTCCAATCATTCTTCACATTTTTACTGTGCTCCATTCTATTGCTATTTCCATTTCTTTCTCTCTTTTCTTAGTCTTTTCTCTTTCTTTTTTACATTACCAGACTCCATTTCATTCCCGGTCAATTACGATCCTTTTTCAAAATATTGCAAACATTTCTTACTTTATCATGCTCTTTATTAAGTATCATTCCAATTTTATGACAAATGCAATGCAATGTACTCATATCTCCTCTCTTGGCAAAATGGAAATGATGACATTGTTGGGAGCAAAAAGGCTACTTTTCATTAGAAAAAAAGAGAAGTTTCTACAATCAAGCATAATGTCAAGGAACAGGAGAAAACCAAATAATACAAAAGGGATACAGTTCTTTCTTAATGACTGTTTCGATAGATATTGACAATAGTCTCAAAATTTTATCCCGAAATAGGCACATTTGTCAGCTCCCTTGTCTTTTGTATGAACATCTCGGATCATGATCTTTACCCTTTCTATGTTAAGCTTTTGTAGTACTTGGACCTCCTTCGTGTCTAGACCGCCCTTTCGGGTTTTCGCCCTAAACACATATCCCAGATTCAAGCCGCTTTTTCAGGTTTTCAATATGAAAATTTTCTATTTTCTCTTTTTTTTTCTTTTTTTTATGCAAAATATTTCTTGATAGCATCGGCATTCACCGGGTTGGAAAACTCCCTTCCGTCCATCTCCGCCAAAATTAGTGCTCTTCTTGAAAAAGCTTTCTTCACCACAAATTGTCCTTCCTAATTTGGTGTCCATTTCCCGCGACGATCCTGCTAGGTCAGGAGAATTCTTTTCAATACTAACTCTCATTTTTGGAACTTTCGAAGATGTGCCTTCTTGCCATATGCCCTCATCATTCTCTTTTGATATAACTGCCCATGGCAAAGTGCCGCTAACCTTTTTTCTTCTATGAGATTCAATTGCTCATAACGAGCGTTAACCCATTTGGCTTCTTCCAACTGTACTTCTTTAAGGACCCGAAGGGAAGGGATTTCTACTTCAATTGGCAAAACTGCTTCCATCCCATACACCAAAAAGAACGGTGTAGCTCCCGTGGAAGTTCGGACTGTTGTGCGATAAGCATGCAAAGCAAAGGGTAACTTCTCATGCCAATCTTTGTATACATCTATCATCTTTTCAATTATCCTTTTGATGTTCTTGTTGACTGCTTCTACCGCTCCATTCATCTTTGGGCGATAAGGCATTGAATTGTGATGCTTGATCTTGAACTTGGCACAAACCTCTTTCATCATTGAACCATTGAGGTTACTAGCGTTATTTGTGATGATCCTTTCCGGGAGACCATAGCGGCATATTATTTCTTTTTGGATGAACTTACATACCACTTTCTAGATCACATTGACATAAGATGTTGCTTCTACCCACTTAGTGAAGTAGTCAATTGCCACCAGAATAAACCAATGCCCATTTGATGCCTTCGGGGTTATTAACCCAATCACATCCATGCCCTACATTGAGAATGGCCATGGTGATGTCAATACATGCAGTGAATTAGCAGGAGTGTGGATTCTGTCTGCGTATATCTGTCACTTGTGACACTTTTGAGTAAAATCTATACAATCTGTTTCCAACGTGAGCCAGTAATACCTTGCTCTTATGACCTGTCTTGCCAACATATGCCCACTTGCATGTGCCCCACAAATTCCTTCGTGAACTTCCTCAACTATTCTCCGAGCTTCGGCTGAATCCACACACCTCAAAAGCACTTGATCCCTACTTCTCTTGTATAAGATGTCCCCATCCAAGAAGAAATTCATTGCCAACCTTCTAATGGTTTTCTTATCATTTTCTAAACTTTGTTCTAGATACTGTTGGAACTTGAGATAATGCACAATATCATGGTACCACGGTTTCCTGTCTACTTCTTCCTCTACACTAGAGCAGTGCGCAAGGCACTCTCGAAGATTAATCATGATGGGTTGAATCTTGACATCGGTACCAACTTTGAACATAGTTGTCAGCGTGGCTAATGCATTAGCCATTTGGTTCTCCTCTCGAAGAAAATGGGTGAAGCGAATCTTATCAAAATTTTCAATCAGTTTTGAAACATACTTATGATACCGGACTAACTTCGAGTCGCGTGTCTCCCATTCTCCTTGCAATTGATAAATGACCAAAGCAAAATCCCCGTACACTTCCAAAACGTGAATTTTCCTCTCAATTGCTGCCTGAAGACCCATGACACAAGCTTCATATTCGGCCACATTATTGGTACAATAGAAGTTGAGTTTAGCTATGACGGGATAATGATTTCCTTCTGGTGACACTAACACGACCCTTATGCCATGCCCCAAGGCATTTGAAGCTCCGTCGAAAAACATCTTCCAATTCTCTTTCTCCTCTGATTCCTCCTCATTTGTTTGGCATATTGACATCAAGTCCTCATCCAGAAACTCAAACTTCATGGGTTCATAATCCTCCTCCACCCTTTCCGCTAGAAAATCAACGATTGCACTTCCTTTGATAGATTTTTGGGACACATATACAATATCATATTCAGACAACAACACTTGCCATCTTGCCACTCTACCTGATAAGGATGGTTTCTCGAAGATGTATTTAATAGGATCCAACTTCGCAATGAGCCAAGTGGTATGATATAGCATGTACTGCCTGAGTCGATACGCCGTCCATGCTAAAGCACAACACATCTTTTTCAACGAGGAATACTTGGACTCGTACTCAATGAACTTTTTACTCAAGTAGTAAACTGCCCTTTCTTTCTTACCAGTTTCATCATGCTGTCCCAACACGCATCCCATGGATCTTTCATTTACTGTCAGGTACAAGATGAGGGTTCTCCCAACCACAAATGGTACCAATACTGGTGGACTCAACAGATATTCTTTAACCTTGTCAAAAGCAACTTGGCACTCCTCGTTCCATGCCCCAAGATTGTGTTTGCGAAAGAGCTTGAAGATCGGGTCACATTTAAGTGTGAGTTGTGATATGAACCGGACTATATAATTCAACCTTCCCAAGAATCCTCTGACTTCTTTCTGCATTTTGGGAGGAGGCAAATCACGGATTGCTTGAACCTTATCTGGGTCAACTTCTATTCCTTTTTCACTGATGACGAAATCGAGTAACTTTCCTGAAGTGACTCCAAAAGTACACTTTATCGGGTTTAATCTAAGTTGAAACTTCCGTAACCTCTTAAATAACCTTTCAAGATTGATCGCATGATCCTCTGTTTTGTGAGCTTTTACAATCATATCATCCACATACACCTCAACCTCTCTGTGCATCATATCATGGAAGAGAGTCACCATGGCCCGCTAATAAGTTGTCTCGGTATTCTTCAAACCAAATGGCATTACCTTATAACAAAAGGTCCCCCACATAGTTATGAAGGTAGTTTTTTCTCTATCCTCTGGTGCCATCTTATTTTGGTTATACCTTGAAAAGCCATCCATAAAGGAAAACATGGAATGACGGGCAGTATTGTCAACAATGGTGTTGATGTGGGGCAGAGGGAAATTATCTTTTAGGATAGCTCTATTCAAATCTCGATAGTCCACACACATTCTCACTTTCCCATCTTTCTTAGGAATTGGGACAATATTTGCAACCCATTCAAGGTACTTAGCTACTTCCAAGAATCTTGCATCAAGCTGCTTCTTCACCTCTTCCTTAATTTTCAAAAGCATTTCAGGTTTCATTCTTCTCAACTTTTGCTTAATTGGTTTGCATTCGGGCTTCAAAGGCAGTTTATGGGCTACAATGTTTGTATTGAGTCCTGGCATATCTTGATAGGACCATGCAAACACATTTACATACTCATGGAGTAACTTTATTAGTTTTTCTTTTTCACTAAGCACCAACGTCGTACCAATTCTAACTTCTTTCTTATTTTCTTCATTTCCCAAATTAATTGTTTCAAGTGTCTCTTGATGTGGGACAATTTGTCTCCCCTCCTGTTCTACTAGTCTTCACAAGTCCGGAGTTAAATCATAATCCTCCACGTTTTCTGTATCGTCAAGCTCATTGACACTTATACCTTTTTCAAAATTAACCTCAAAACCACTGTCATTATCATCTTCGCATTCATTATTTGGAATCCTGAAAGGTAAAGGAAATTGAAATATGTAGAGCTATTGTATAGATAAATAGTTAAAATAAAGGGATGAGATGACAAGAATGAAAATGGTGAATCATGAGAGAAGATATGAAAAATGCACTACGCATGTCAATTTATTAGAATGATAAATGATAAAAAGCCCAATACATAAAATTTCCAATGCTCTTGGCCATAAGCACGGATGTTTAGTTTGCATTACTTTGAAATTGAATCACAAGTGACTAATAAGCTCATGGTGGTCCAGCTGCTCAACTTCAACTTTCGTGGCCCGAGGTATGTAGTAGGAATCCCATCCATATTTTTTGGCTGCTCTTTGCCTTCCTCCGTTGCGCATATTGATAAATCAGAAATGGCTTCCCCTAATACTGACACTGATTCTCGACTTCCAACGGCGAGTGATTCAGGAAAGATGCAGCCTCCAGATTGAAATGTCTCGTAGAGATGAGGATATGTCATTCCATGGTTTTCCAACTCATGCCCCTTAAAGTGAGCCAACCTTTCCCTTCTTCTTTCGGCTATCATTTCTCCTCTTTCCTTTTTAGTCGGCTTATACCTCAGGCTAAACCTTTCTTCAGTTTTGGTAGCACGTATGGGCCTTCTAATGCCTTGCAATTCTCTTCCCAATCCTGCTCCTGCTCGGTATCCTTTCCCTACTATCTGACTGACAGCCATCTGGGTGATTTGGGAAAGCTTCGGAGTGGGTGGTGCGATTCTTTCTCCAATGTATGTGGTGTTAACGAACTCGAAGGATCGGAAGGAACATTCAGGTACTTCTTCTGTCGCTTCCACGTAAAGAGTATCCGCTGGCTTGCTTACGAGTAAGTCCTCTTCCCCGTTAACATATACAATTTTTCCATCCACGATGAACTTAACCTTTTGGTGAAGCGATAAAGGTATGGCCCCATCCATGTGGATCCAAGGTCTTTCCAACAAATAATTGTATGAAGTAGCGATATCCATAACTTGGAATTCAATGGTAAAGGTGCACGGGCCGATTTCTATTGGTATCTCAATATTCCCTACTACTTCTCTCCTTGTCCCATCAAAAGCTCTCACAATCATCTAGCTTTTTCTCATGTAAGACATGTCAATGGGTAAGCAAGCCAAGGTTCTCATGGGCATCACGTTTAAGGACGATTCGTTATCAAGTAGCACTTTTACGATGGTACAGCCTTTACACTTGGTAGTGATATGCAAGGCTTTGTAGTTTCCCCTACCTCTAGAAGGGATTTCTTCATCGCTAAAGGATATTATGTTACCCAATGAAATATTCCCAATGATGTAATCCAAATTTTCAATTGAAATGTCGTGATCCACATATGCTTGGTTTAGAATCCTCATCAAAGAGTTCCTATGTGGTTCTGAGCTGAAGAGCAAAGATAATAGTGAAATACGAGCAGGCAACCTGTTCAATTGCTCGACCACATTGTACTCACTATATTTAATGAACTTGAAGAACTCGGCAGCTTCTTTTTTCGTCACCGGTCCATTTGAGCCATTTGTCGATTCTTGAGGTTGCACCTTTTCTTCTCTCGGACTTTACTCTTTTTTCTTTCCCTTTTCATTCCTAAGATTTTTCAATGTTTTTGGTGAATAGCAACGTCCGCTACGGGTAATCCTTCCAACACCAGTTATATTTGCAGCATCATCTTAAGATTCAGCTATCCATTTCCTCGCTTTTGAAACTTGTACATTACAATTGTAGTTCCATGAGACAACTTTGTCATCTTTGTATGGGAAAGGTTTAGGGACTTCGATGGTCATTTTGGCATGGGTTCTATCTTCCACAGACTCTCTTCTTGCTTCATAAAAAATGGTTAAATGTTTTATCTTCATTGGGTGAGTGGACTCCTTGGATATCATGTTTACTGCTGGCTCTGAAGCTTTCACATAAAACTCAATCCTTGATTCGTCCATCATTCTTTGCACTTCCTTTCGAAAAGAACTACAATCCTGGATTAAATGCCCCACACATCCTTTGTGATACAAGCAATATGGTCTTTGGATATCTACCGAGTCATTCACATCAGAATATTTCGGCCAAACCTCGAGCATATTGGCCTTTACCAAGGCTTCAAATACTTTATCCATGGGGGTTTCCACTTCTCGAATGTTCCTTTTAACATACACCTCCTTTTCGATTGCATTTACCCCTGCCCCAACATGGTTTGGCAGTGGGTTGTTGTTAACATTCTGTTCCAGCTTTTTTTCAAAGTTCAGGATTCCTGCCTTGATCAACCCTTACACGTTATGCTTGAATGCTATGCAATTCTCGATCGAGTGACCTTCGATTCCATAATGATAATCACAGTGGGTGAAAATGTCATACCATCTCGAGAATGGAGGTTTTAATGACTCTATGTATAAAGGTACCACCAGATGGTTTGTAACTAACTGAGTGAAGAGTTCAGCATATGAGATTGGGATTGGGTCAAATTGCACTTTTTCTTGCTTGTTTCGCCATCCTTTTGATTCACCGACAGTATGGTTGTTTGAAGGTGTTGTTTGTTGTGTGATTGAAGCTGTAATAGGTGTGGAAGTAGGTGGGTGAATATTTGTGGGGTAAGGTGTCCGTTGGATGAGAGTATATGGGTACAAGTTAGGAAAGGCATTTGGCATGGGTGGGTATAGGTATGGGCTTTGTGAAGTGTTGTTCACAGCTGGGTAATAGGGGTATGGTGGGTATGGCTGGTAAGGGTTGTATATTCTTCCTTGGTGTTGTCCTAAAGTGATGGCTTGGGTTTCTCCCTATTTCTTCTTAAAAGTTCCTCATTTCTTCGTGTTTGTCGTATCACCTCCTTCTATCTTCCCTTACTTAATGGCAGTTTCTATCATTTCTCCTGAAATCACCATATCAGCAAAGTTTTTCGTGTCACTACCAACCAATCGTTCATAGTAAGGGGCTCACAAGGTGTTAACGAACATTATAGTGGTCTCTTTCTCAGTTAATGGTGGCTGAACTTGAGAGGCCACATTCCTCCATCTTTGAGCATATTCGTTGAAGCTTTCAGTGGGTTTCTTCTCCATGTTTTGTAAAGAAATGTGATCCGGAGCCATATCTGTGACATGCTTATACTGAGCTACAAAAGCCCGAGCAAGGTCTTTCCACGTGTGGATTCGATTGCGATCCAGTTGGACGTACCACTTTGCTGTAGCACCAGTGAGGCTATCTTGGAAGCAATGTATCAAGAGCTTGTCATCATGGGCATATGCAGCCATCCTTCTACAATACATGGTGATGTGTGTGACCGGGCACTTGGTTCCGTCATACTTCTCAAAGTTTGGAACTTTGAATTTTGGGGGTATAACCATATCTGGAACAAAAACAGAGTTCAATTGCATCCATAGAACAATACATTCTCATTCCTTCTATCATGCGTAGTCTTTCCTCAAAAAGGTTAAATTTCTGGTGGGTATCGAGATTGTCCTTCGATTCAACGGATCCACATTTGAGTCTCTCTTGTTCCTTTGGATCATCCAGATCAGGTACAGAGATGGGATCTGAAGGACTTGCCCCTCTAATTGGCCTTTGTTGGGCATAAGTCGGTGGTGGCCCTGTAGGCATTGGCATCCCAAAAAATGGATATTGACCCATTGATGGTATGAGAATATACGCATTCCTTGCAAGTGGTGGTGTAAATCCTGGTGGATACACAGGGTCTGTATTGGCTTCTGTCTGTTGAACATCTTTTGATGTACCAGAACTCCCTGCCGCTCTCTTCCCTTTATCTGTAGATATCAACTCCAAAATTTTTTATAACTGACCCATGATTTCTTCTTGCTTCTTCTCAATTTTGTCCATCCTCTCCGAATGCTCGTCCCCCATGATCTTAGAACGGGCTCTTGTATTGTATCTGTGGAGAGTTTGTTTCTCTAAAATTTTGTTCTATTAGTTCAAGGGATAAGTTAGAATTTTATGTTGAATGCATTATTATTTATTACTTTCATTTAAATCATGCAATTATGATGCAAATGAAATGTATTGAAAAGGAAAATTATTGGCCATCCAACATTTACCATAAGAAAATCCACATCCATAAAACTTAAATATCCAATTACATCATTGTTTAAACCATTACATAACTATCAAAAGGAAAAACCAACTTTGTCATATTGGTCCCTAACCATCCTGAGGTGATCGATCAACTGCTCACTCAATTCATCCCTCGAAAGAATCTCTCGTTTGAGTTTTTCAGTCTTGCCATCACTCGTGCTATAAATGCCACTTCTTTTATCTGTCTCAGTATCCATCGCATTTCAGCTTCTTTCCTTTGAAGGCTTTGTGTGCACAAATCATTTTTTTCCCTCATTTGGAAATACTATTGCCTTACTGCTTCATACTGTGCCTTGTAGCCCTCCATGGTAGTTTCCAACAAGCCGCAGTCACTTCTCAACTCTTGGATAGTTTGTTCTTGTCTTCGTACCTCATGCTGCAAAGCATTATTGGCATTTTGGAGTTCTTGCATTCTGACTATCAGAGAAAAATTTGTCACGTTCACTTCCTCAAACTTGCTTTGCCACTCATCCCGCTCCTCCAAAGTCATCCGTACCTTTCTTGCCGTCTCTTTCTTCATTTCTTCTAGCTCATCCTCATGTCCCCACTTCATATTCATCATCTTCTTTTCAAGTCTCTTTCTTATCAACTCGCCCTCTAGTAGGACATGTTGAGGTTCTGGGTTTATAGGATGTTTTGATGGGTTTTTCGGGGGGGCATATGACATCTTTCACCCTTTGGTCGTGCCAAGTATGATATCTTATGGTGACTTCATTGGTAACCCTCCATTGATCTACTCGGCATGTTTTCTTCCAGTCTTCTGTAATTTTCTCAATTTTCTTCAGCGTTTTCGGCTCTCCATATGTGAACTTTAACTGGTTGAGCTGGTGAGTCATGGGCACAAACTGTTCAGATCCGAATTATTTTCGTACTATTATCGGTGCATAGCTAATGGCTCCCCATGATCCCATCAGGGGCACCCATGGCTTGTCCCTGCATTTATACATCACTTGCATTCGCGGCATCCATGGAGCTCTTCAAGTCAATTCAACGCTCATTAACCTCCGGAGCCTCGCGACCCACTCTTCCTTCCTCTTGCAGTTGGGCCATTCACTTTCATAGAACTCAAGGATAGGGCAACTCCCAGATAGATAAAGCTTCCGAAATTTACTCTCTTTGCATTCGAAATAGCTTTTGATCCATATAGTTAAGAGTTGGGCACATCCGATGAATCGTCCCTCGCCTTTGCGTCGACAAAAATTCAAGGATCTGAAGGTTTCAACTAAGATTGATGGAGCCGAGTTGATGCTCCTTGTCACCTGATCGAAGAAGTCTATGACTGACACCTCCACGTGACCTAGGACCTTTGGGAAGACCTCTAAGCCATAGATTGCCATTGCGAAAGCTAGGAGACCTTGTTCATCCTCCATGTGTTTTTTAATATATCCGTTCAAGAAACTCCACGAAAGGCATTTTGTGTCTCCCTTCTTCTTCAGATGCTGATCCACTTCTACCGTAGTCATTACTAACAACTTGGCCAACTACCGCCGATGTCCCATCTTCTGGGCACTCCAATAGATCTTGTCAGGCTGCATGTGGTCTATCCGGAGCAAAGAGGAGTATTCTTTTATGGTAAGGGTCATGTCCACCTTGTTAAAGACAAAGCAACGGTATGAGGGATCCCAAAACTGGACGATGGCTCGGAGCATCTGGTCATCAACGGGTACATATAGGAGCCATGCAATGTGTCCATACTTGCTTTGAAAATTGTCTCAGTGAGCACGTCTCCACTGTTCCTAAATTCCTATCATCTCTGTGAAGTCTTCTGTTAAAGGTCCAAGTGAACTCTCTCGGGTAAAGTTGAGACATGTCCTTGGGTCAAATAGTCTCCTTTTTCTTGTCGGATCTACCCCATCTGTAACTCTATCTCATAGTAATTTTTGTATATGTTGAGCGGACCTGCTGATGACGATGCCATGGATGTAACCGGGATCTCTTAGGTTAGTTGTTGTGTAGCCAATATTTCTCCTATATGCAATTACGATGCATGCAAATGAACATGTAACATGCACATGACAAGCAAAATAAACTTAAGTTAGTATGGTAAAAAGAAAGAATGGAGTGTTAAAAATAATGAGAGAATAATAAGCAATATCATGGTATTATTGTCTACTCCACGATACTTTATTATCTCGTGGCATAATTTAAAATAGAGGGAGTGGAAGAAATTCCTTCATGTGTACTCATTTATAAGGTGTACTCTCACGGGAATGGCCCTACCTTGGATTAAGCTGCTATCGGTATTCTATATGCTGGGTTGGGATTATAAACAGAGCTAAGGTTCCCAAATCATTCCTTACTGTCATCCATGCGGACTAGTAAGGCACCCCGGTCTTCACCCATTATAGGCTTCAAATGGACTAGGTTCGATTTGAGTGGGAGTCTTCACTAGCCCGTGCGGAGGTTATCACCTCACGAGAGCGTAGCTACTAAACTCCCTCCTAAAAAAGACATAACCCGGGTGAAGGGTTTATGCATGAATGCAAAATGTGTTGTGTGTGTGAAGGAACACATTGAGTTCTGAATAACATTCTCACATCCCTCTATCGTAAATCCCCACGATTATTAAAAGCAATAAAATAACAAATACAAAATAAACAAATGCACTAAGCAAAATATGCAGAACAAATCATCAATACTACGGAAACATAGAATCATTTAAAGCCTTGGACAACCTATTATTATTTAATGGTTCGACTCTCGAAAGTCCTCAGTGGAGTCGCCATCTGTAGTAACGTGCGAGTTCGGGAACCCGACCGCCAGAAGCGAGGTGAAAACTCTAAAAAAAAACTAAAAATTAGGTTAAAATTAGGAGTCGCCACCAATCTTTTTTACTAGGTGCGATTAGCCACCTATTGACTCGATTCTAATCGATGAAGCCTTAAATTAATTTTAAGCCCACCGAAAAGAACCTTCAACTGGTCTACAATTTTTTAGATCTAGGCTCGGGAGTACGGTTACGCCTGGGGAAGGAATAGCACCCCCAAGATGCCCGTTCTATGAACGGTATCATTTTTAGATTATCCTATTATGCTTTAATTTTTAATTTCACTATATTTTTTTGTTATTATTCTCTTTTTTTAGCTCCTATTTAACCTAAAATAGAATGCAAATGTGAGGCAGGATGAAATGCATGGCATGGGATAAAAATATGTCGAACGAATAACCTTTTATGGAGGACATTCTCCCGGATCCGCCCATCATGCTGGTGGGATTCAGGGTATTCTCTCACCTAGGGAATTATCCGAGAAATTCACCTTTGCAAATTCGATAAATAATTCCCATCATCAGAGTCATCGTACGTTTTCTTTTAAAATAATATTTTCGTGCATAATGAGCCTAATTCGAGCAAAAGCCTTTTATTAAAGATGTTTCTCGAGCCTTCCCAACATGCTGGTGGGACCCGAGGACATCTTTTCATTTAGGAAACTATCCGAGAAATACCCACATTCGCAAGATCCTCGAAAAGTCACATCATCGGGGCTTAAACTCGAAAACATAAATATTTATATACAATGATATGCATGATGCAACATATATATATATATATATATATGCTAGGCTAATGCAATTATCTATATTATTTTTTTGTTC
>NC_030851.1:16202576-16231372 GCF_000208745.1 Theobroma cacao | reverse complement strand
GATTGCGACTTCTCGCATCCCGACCGAGCATCTCATCCTCGGTATTAATTATTTTATTTATATTAATAATTCTTTATCTTTTCATTTTCATTCTCTCTTCATTTATATCCCTCTCTATTTTATATAAAGCTATCTATTTCAATTAATTTGATATCCACATATTTTATTCTATTACATTTTTATTTTATTTTTTTATTTTCCTAACTCATTTTCATTCCTATAAATTCACATAATTATATATATTGATTCATTTTTTCTATTTTCCATTTTGGCATATATATTGTTAAACATTTTATTTTCATCCTTATCTATTTTCATATTCTCCTATTTCTATGATTTTCTTTCTTAATATTCCTCATGTTCATATTTATATCATTTTGTTATCATTAACATAACCTATATTTAAGAAAATTTCCTAAAATAAAATGAACCAATACAAATGCTTAATAGATTAAAGGTTTAAAATAAACTTACCCAAAGCTTAAACCCAATCAAGCCCAAAGAAGATCGGTCCAGCAAAAGCCTGTTAACCCAATTCAAAACTCAGCTCTCTCTTCCTTGAAACCGCGTCGTTTTGGTGTGGTTCCCCCTTGGCTGAAACGGCGTCGTTTAGTCATTTCTTAACCCAACCGAACCCTAATTATAAAACTCTTCTTTTCTTTCTTTTCTTCCCATTTCTTCCCCTCACTTTCTCTCTCTAGCCGTCAAACTCTCTCCCTTCTCTCTACCAAATTGCCGACCAACCTCTCTCCTCTCTTTGCTTTGCCGGCTTCCACCCAAACCAGACTTTCCTTCGCCAGCGTTCTCTTACAGCTGGTCAGCTCTCCCTTGCGCCAACAACTTCCTCTCCCCTTATCTAATGCCACTCGGCCTGGTATCTCCCTTGCACCGGCAGCTACCCGAGCCCCACTTTTCACCTGATCGGTAACCAACCCCCAAAAACTATCGATCTGCTCTAAATATCTCTCTCTATCGGTCACCCAAAAACGAAAACTTTGTCCTCCAAACGACGGCACTAAAACCTCCTAAAAAAAACTATTCCTAAAAAACAAGCTCCAATTTCTCAACCTAGCTCATCTCCCTTTTCACTCTTTGTATATATCTATTTTGCATTTTTCTGTTGATTTGTGGTTGTTTTCTTGGCTGTTAGAAGAGTAGAGAAAGAAATTTTTTTTTTGTGGTATTCGGCTGCTAGGGTATAGGTTTTTTGCTGTTTTTTGCTAAGGATCTTTTTTTTTATTGCTATAGTGCCCCCTCCCCTTTATACCTGGCTCTTGGGCTCTAAAGGGGGCACGCTCCACTACCCTGCCAGACATGAGTTTTTCGCATCTGGCACTGTAGTGGTGGTAGTACGGGTACTGGCAAGGGCGTTCACGCCCTACCAGTACTCCTCTTTTTTTTTAATTATTTATATATTTATTCATTTTTTGTTTCTCATTTTGTTATAATTTTAGTGTCTACAATGATATATTGCTAGATGCCGCTCATGATCTGTAAATATAAATTAATTATCAAATTGATATTTGATTATGATTTATATTTATTGCCAACATGTTAGAAGTCTAATGGGTCACACGCATTAAGTGACATGAGTGAGATTAAATAAGGATAATTAATTAAGTTGGACTTAATTGAAAGAGACCACAATAAAGTGGAAAATTAATTAAGTTTTCAAAGACTTAATTAAATTAAAATACAACTGTTGTATTTAGGTTACAAATTAGTTTGGCTATATAAATATATTATATTAGCAAACTAGAACGAGAAGCCTCCAAACCACTTCAAGCTGTTTCATAAAATAAGAAAAGAAAAATAGTTTTCTTTCTCCGACAAAAATAAGATTCAGCAAGAATTTTTTATCTTTTTGTTTTAGAAACAATACTTGCTAGCACAAGAAAAAATCCTACCTTTGAGAAGGTCTTATTCAATCACTGTGTGGATTATTGTTAGAGGCCAAATACTCGGGTGGTTAAAGATTTGACAAATCCTAAAGGTGAAGAAGCAAAGATTTGGATTTAATTGGCTCTTGATTACGATATCCAAAGCAAGGTATGTAACTATTACAATTATGAGTGTTCATTATTAATTTAAAAGTTACATGAAAAACACGAACATTAATATTGTAAAATTCGACTGTTTCTTTGATTAAATATTATTTTATTTTTTCGTTACGGTACTATTTTAATTATTGATTATTTTCATGTTTTGAGCATGAGGTCGAATCCCAACACTATGTAGTTCTACCTTGTAAAAAATAATTTTCACCATAACACCATACCTTAAAAATATTAATTTTAATAAATTTTGTAAAATTTCAGCATGACAAAATTCATTTTATAATAAAAGATGATGAAGATATTACAATTCTCTCAAATTATTCATTATCAAGAAAATCACTATTCATACAAGCTTAATTAACCAAATAAAATGAGCTTATCAAATAGTTTTCTTACAAATTACTCAGAAACTATTCATAAAAACATAAATGAATTGCAAAGCAAGGTAAGTGATGACCTCAAGAATATGCATAAAGCATAACACATTGGGTAGAAGAGACAACGATGCACTTTTTTTTTTTTAATTTGCCTCATGCTAAATCACCAACCTCATTATGAATTCTATCCTCTTCTAGTATCCTTTTTTCACTCCGTCATTATGTTTCGCAGCAGTTTCTTGTCACATACAAATTCTATCTAAAATCTTTTAAAAGAAAGATTTACCTTGTCTAACTTGTTAGGCTTTGCTGAACCCCTATATTCTCCGTCACTTTCCCATGTTTAATTCCCTTTTAGTTTCCAATTTTTTCTCCTTATTTTCTCTCTGATTTTCTCCTAATCTCATAATTATTTCTCCATTATGCAGCATTGTAGTCAAATTCTGAAAATCAAAAAAATTAAACTTATCATGTGAGAAAATCAAACCAAACTAAACTAGTATACTTAACTGAATCGACCAAAAATTGAACTACAATTAGTTTGATTAATTTAAAAAAAAAATCAAACTACAACAAGCTCTTTCTTTTAGAATGTCTAAGAAGATTAAAAATTTCGATTCCATGGTGTATTAGGGGAGATTTCAACGTTCTCTTGAAGCAAGAAAAGAGATCTGGTTGGCATGGCAGCGATGCATCTATGTTACACTTTCAACAATTTGTTTCTAACTCTCGTCTCATGGATATTCCCATGTTTGGTGGTTCTTTCACTTGGTGCAATCATAGAGACTCTCCCTCATTTAATAGAATTGATCGATTTTTTATTGATACATATCTTTCACAAGAGAGTCATAATCTGACCCAATGATGTCTTTCTTCATCCTTATCCGATCATAATCTTGCTATTTTGGGTGATGGTAATCTTGGATAGGACCCTTGCCCCTTTTGCTTTTTCAATTTCTAGCTTGAAGAAAAAAAATTTTCAAGAATTATTGACTAAAGATTGGGACTATATGTAGACTAATGTTGGTGCCTCCATGAACATTTGGGAAAAATTACACCATTTTAAACCCAAAATTAAAGATTGGCAGCATGTTAATTTGGGAATTTTAGCCATCAACTTGTTGAAATTGAAAACCAGATTTAGGAAAAATCTAAAATTCTGCATAAGAATCCTTCTAATTGTTTGATTATAGAGGAATTTATTGCTCTCAAAGCTGATTTGTGAAGACTTTATAAATTTGAGGAGCGATCTTGGCATCAGAAATCCAAAATCAAATGGTTTCTGAATGGTGATCGCAATACTAAATTTTATCATGTTATTACTTCACATAGAAAGAGGGAAAATTTAATTGACAGAATCTCTCTTGAAGAAAACATGATTTCTAAACCAAAAGCTATTTTGGAAGCTATTGTAGCTCACTTCGAAAGCCTTTTTAAGCACAAGGGTGTCCTCAAATTGGCTGATTTTCAATGCCCTCTTAAATCTTTGGATTCTATCAAATCTAGTCAACTAAAGGAACCTTTTTCTGAATCTGAATTATAAGAGGCTCTTAAAAGTTACGATGGTAATAAGGCTCCAAGCCCGGATGGCTACAATTTGTGTTTTTGTCAAAATTAGTGAGATAAAATCAAATCCAATATTCAGGTTCTTTTTTCGAATTTCTTTGAATTAGGGAACTTTGATATCAGAATTAATAATTCCTTTATTTCTTTTATTATGAAGATTACCAATCCTACGAATCTTGGAGACCACCAGCCAATTAGTCTTGTTAAAAGCCTCTATAAGCTAATTGCAAAAGTTCTTGCAAATAGGATTCGTCTTGTTATGGACTCTATTCTCAATATCAACCGGTTTGTCTTTACAAAAGAGAGGCAAATCTTTGACTGTGCTCTTGTGGCAAAAGAAATCTTGGATTAGTTGAAAAATAGCAACTAGGGTGAAATCTTTTAAAGGTTAATTTCAAAAGGCCTTTGATAGTGTGGATTGGGACTTCTTAGATCTTATTATTCTTAAAATAAGGTTTAGCTTTTGTTGGAGGCAATGGATGAGATCTTGTATTTTGATGGCTTCTATTTTCGTCCTCATCAATGGGACCCTATCTTAACAGTTTACAATAAGTAGAGGTCTCTGACAAGGTTGCCCCTTTTCTCCATTTTTGTTCAACTTAGTGGTGTAGGCTTTTAGAGTTATGGTCACCAATGTTGTCTCCCCTGGTTTCTGTCATGGCATCCAAATTAGCAATAAACGGTCTTATGGTGTCACATCTTCAATTTGCAGATGACACCATGATTTTCTATGATTCGAATCTTGAAAGTTTGTTATGCATCAAAAGAATTTTTCGTGGATTTCAATTGATTTTTGGTCTTCAAATGAACTTCCACAAAAGTAGCCTCTATGGTATTAGTGTTCAATTTCAAGTGCTTGAGGAATATGTTGGTCCCAAATAAATGGGCTAGAGGGGGGTGAATAGCACTTTTTAGCTCTTGGCAAGATGAGGAACTAATTTGAAAAGCAATGAAAATAAAAACAGAGTAGACAATGTGCAGGAATTTCGAGTGGTTCGGTCTAAAACCTACATCCACTACCTTGATTAATCAACCAAGGATTTTCCAAACTAATTCGCTATAAAAGGTAAAATTCACAAGCTTTCACCAAGCTTTACAATGGCTTTTATTATGCTCAACCAAAGCCTTTCACAATAGTTTTTACCGGGATTAACTAAAACCCAACACCTATCTTTTCAAGGCTAAGTTAGAACCTATACCCAATCAAGCAATCTTAGCTTGAATCAATCCCTTAAAGTGACTCGCTCACTCTAAGAATACAAAAAGAGAAGTAATAAGAGTGTACCTATGATCACACGATTGATCTATGTGGTACAAAGTGAAGTACATACCACAATTACAAAGATAGGAGTTGAGTGTAGTAAATGAGCAGTAAGTGTTTTTTTTTTGTTTTTCAGCTCTCTTTTTTTTATTCTTGGAAGCCTTTAAATTACATTTCTAGCGGTTGGAACCCTCTTTTATATTTGAAAAATCAGCTCTGATGTGAGGTAGATAGTTTTTTACTGTTGAGAACAGTTTGGTAGCAATTTTGGCCGTTAATCTGTCTTCTAGTGCACAATTCAAAATTTTCGGTAGAATGCTCTTAGTCGACTAACTGATATCTTAGTCGACTAAGTTGTCTCTGTCTTTTGATCCCAGTTCCTGGCAGTGTGCACTTAGTCGACTAACTCATTTCTTGATCGACTAAGTTGGTTCTATTTCTCAATATTCTTCAGCTCGCCAACTTTTGATTTAAATCTTAGCTGGCTAACTCTTCATTAATCGACTAAGGGGCTTCTGTCTTGTTGATCAATTGTGACTTCCTTATTCCTATGCTCTTTGATATGTGCATTTGAATGATTGATTAATTAATTATTTGCATACAATTTTTGTCCTACACACTCAAGTAGAGATATTAGACACAAATGAATAGGAATGTTTTATTATCATCAAAAATTAATGGAGCCAACAATTTTCCCCTTTTTGATGATAACAAAACATTCCTTGATTAACAGTACAGTATCTTTTTATTCTTTTTCAGTTCTGCACATATGGAGGTTTTCCTCCCCCTAAGTGTGTGCTCTTCCGTAGTGTGTGCATAGTTTTATTATTCATTTCAGCATGTTTTTATTCTTGTCATATAAAAAATGACATGTAAGGGTTCAAATTTATGACAGAATATATTTATACAGACTTATGGAATAATAAGCAGTAAGTGACAGAGTGACAGAACATTATCACTATTTTAGCTTGCTGTTTGTCATATTGTTTCTAGACTTAATTCATTCCAAAGCTATATGCCATAAACCATCCAGTCAAAAATATCAGCATTCATATTTATTTTCATCCAAATTTTACTCTCAATATCATATCAACAATTAATTATCAGCATATCAGCTCAATGTCAACACCAAAGTATCAGCAGAAACTCAATAACATCTTTAAATATTCAATCATCAGCTTATCAGCATTTCATTCAATCACAATCCAACCAAAATATCATAAGTTTTCAGTTCATTATCAAAATAAGTTCTCAACACACTTTTGGCATCAGTCATCAGTAAAATAAATAAACATAACAAAATAAATAAACAGTGTCTCAACACAATGATCAGTATCCAATTTTCAGCAAACTACCATAGACCATCTTCCATAGACAACCTAGCTAGATTCCACACCCTAATTTTCACCTATATTTCTGGTACCTCTACCTTAACATTTTTTTTTAATTTATTTTCCCTTTCCCTTAGCTTTCCACTTCTCCCCCTTTTTGTCATCATCAAATCTCATGGATGCTTAATCATCTTCTAAAGAGATGAGGGAGAGGATTCATCATCAGTGAAATATTTGACATTGAGGGGTTCAGGAGAAGGTTTTGGTGGGGATTTTGGTGGTGAAGGTCAAGTGAGGATTTGTCAGAAACTTGCAGAGGTTCTCGAGGAGAAGAGATAGTTGCAAGTTTAGACTTTTCAGCAATTCTGAAAGATTTTCTTCTTTTAAGGAATTTTGTCTTGGTTGCCATTCTCTTGATGCCTTTACCATGTGATTTTGGTTTAATCTGTGGGGCAGCAGTAGTTTTCTCTTTTCCTTCCCCAGTCTGCTTCTCTGCTGTTTGTACTGGTGCAGATGTGGCTTGTTGTGTTTTTGCTTGAGCTGCTTCTTTCTCAACTTTCTCCTCATGAACCATTTGATGAAAAAGACCTATGATTGAAACCTCTTCAGAATGTGGAGGAGATAGTTGAGGTTTTAGTTGTGGATCTTGAATGGGTGGAGAGGTGCCATCAAGAGATCTAAGAACTTCAGTTATCTTATCTGATCCATTTTCCTTTTCAAGCTCAGCTTCAGGGTCAATCATTGGTTTAACATCTTTATCCTAAGGAGCAGGGCATCTAGAACTCTCAGTTGGGAAGGCAAGGCCTTCAGCAGCTTCCCATGCTGGTGTTGGGCTTAGAGTTGCTAAAGTGTCCTCAGCTGCAGGCTCAACAATAGATTTCCCTTTTTCCTTTATCATATTTTCAATCTTTACAAGTCTTTTTTCCATTTTCACAATTTTTGCACATTGCTTTGTAAGCTTCCCATCCATTCTCGTCAACAAATTGAAAATCATTTCACTGAAAAATTGTGAGGGTGCTCCCTCTGACTGTGTTGGTATTGTAGAGACCTTGGGTGATTTAATAAAAGTTTCTCCATCTAACTTGTAGCCCATCTTTGGTAGACTACCTAAGTAGAGAGCCTGGTCTCTACTCTTTACAAGGTCCATTTCATATCTTTTAGTCCAAATTCCTTTCTTCTGCACTAGAAAAGTGATGACATTCCCATATGGCAGATTTATCTTGTCTCCAGTACAAGCTTTTCTCATCTTTTCAACCATAAATCTTCTTAGATCTAAGAGAGTGGCATTTAATGCATGCTCCATTAGCCATAAGTCCTAAAGGCTAATGTAGCTAAAACTGCCACTTCTGCCATGAATGTTTGCTGCTATAAAGTAATGCAAAATCTTAATTTGAGAACTGATAATCAAGCCGGCATTACTTTTTGAGGAATATTTTTCCTTCCACCTTGTAATTGTTTCCCACAATGAGGATGGGTCATAATTTTCAAGAAACTCAAACTCTTTTTCTTCCCATTCGATTTTAAGTACATTCCCTAGATCAGCAGCAGTTACAGTAAACTCCTTTCCATTTAAAAACACATTCAGGTCATCATCAAGATAATCATCAGAATCTTTAAGTTCTTCATTTCTTAATGCAATACTTGCATAAAATTCTTTAACTAAAATGAAAAGTACTATACTGCTTCAATTTTAACTCCTCAAAAAAATCAGATAAACTTGTCTGAATTTTTAGGGTTTCATTGAAACTATCCCAATCGATGTATTTTCCACAAGTAATTGGGGCATTCTCTAATTTCTTATATCTATCTTCATGTGCATTATTCCTAAACTTAGAAGATAAGGTGTTACCTTTCTTAGATGATTTTCCCTTCTCTTTCATTTTCTCGATTTTTTGTTTCTTTTCCTTCTGCGATTTTCCAGATTTTTCACTCTTTGATGCAGACCCAATTTTCTGTTTCTTTTTCTATAGTTCTGCTTACATGCCTTCTTTTAGTGGCCATTTTTCTTTCTTCTTCTCAACAATCTCTTTGGTCAAAGAGGTTTTGGCTATTTTGGATTTGAGAGAATTCTAATCGAGGGTTTTGAGAATCTTAGTGGAGAGGGTTTTAGTTTTGGGTAGGTCGGTTTCAGAGGAGAGAAAATGTAGAGGATATGAGTTAATGGGCAGTTTAATTTCTCCAAAAACTGCTTGTCTCCCCCTTAAATATTGTCAGTTTTTCTCTTGTTTAAATTTCAAATTTTGCTTCCTATTATATTTTTCATCAAACAGTATTTTTTACCCATTTTCTTCACCCGGTATACTACTCCTGTTCACTATTTTATTCTTTTTCTTTCTGACTTAACTGAGTCTTATTATTTAAAGTGACAGAATACTCTTAGTTGACTAAGTGTCTTTCTTAGTCGACTAAGTGCCTACTGTCTTTTTGAGAAAATTTCAAAATTTCTCTTAAAGCTCCTGCATATTAATCATTCCTAAATTTCTTTTAATCTCACAGAATCTATCCTCATTTAAGGGTTTTGTGAATATGTCAACTAATTGATGTAAAGTTTTTACAAACTCAATTTTAATGTCACATTTCACTATGTGATCTCTAACAAAATGGTGCCTAATCTCAATATGCTTAGTCCTAGAATGTTGCACAGGATTTTTTGAAATGTTGATTGCACTTGTATTATCACAATATATCGGTATGTTATTCATTCACATTCCATAATCTTTTAGTTATTTAATCCACAAGATTTGAGCACAGCAGCTGCCTAGAGACACATATTCTGCTTCAACTGTAGATAGAGCTACTGAATTTTACTTTTTGCTTGACCATGACATAAGCATACTACCTAGAAACTGGCAGGTTCCACTAGTACTCTTTCTATTTGTTTTGCTGCCAGCAAAATCAGCATCTGAATATCCAACTAAGCTAAAAGATGATTTTTTAGGATACCATATGCCTAAAGTTTGTGTGTCTATAAGGTATCTAAAAATTCTTTTAACGGCAGTCATGTGTGATTCTTTGGGTTGAGATTGAAAATGAGCACATAAACACACACTGAATTGTATATCAAGCCTGCTGGCTGTTAAATGAAGAAGTGATCCGATCATACCTCTATAGAGCTTTTGATCAACATCCTTTCCTTTTTCATCTAAATCAAGTATGGTGGATGGACTCATTGGTGTACAAATTGATTTCAGCTTTAGCATACCAAACCTTTTGAGCATGTCTTGAGTGTATCTTTCTTGGTTGATGAAGATTTCTTTATCACTTTGTTTAATTTAAAGCCCAGCTCACCCATCATGCTCATCTCAAATTCATCCTGCATTTTTTTAGCAAAGTTCTTGCATAAAGCCTCATTAGTTGCACCAAACACAATGTCATCCACATAAATTTAAACAATAATTAAATCATTTAAGTGCCTTTTGATAAATAATGTTGTGTCAATACTACCTCTAACATAACCTTTTTCAACTAGAAATTTTGAAAGCATCTCATACCAAGCTCTAAGAGCTTGTTTCAACCCATACAAGGCTTTGTGAAGTTTGAAAACATGATCTGGTTTTTCAAAGTCCTCAGAACCGAGGGGTTGCTCAACATAAACTTCTTCTTGGATGAAACCATTTAAGAATGCACTCTTTACATCCATTTGAAATAACTTAAAGTTTATAAAGCAAGCAAATGAAAGCAGTAATCTTATAGCTTCTATCCTAGCAACTAGTGTAAAGGTTTCATCATAGTCTATTCCTTCCTCTTGGTTATATCCTTGGGCTACCAACCTAGCTTTATTTCTAATTACATTCCCTTGCTCATCTACTTTATTTCCAAACACCCATTTTGTTCCAACAATGGGGTGGTTTATAGACCTAGAGACTAATGACCACACATGATTCCTTTTGAATTGATCAAGTTCCTCTTGCATGGTCAATATCTAGCTTTCCTCTTTTTCTGCTTCTTCAAATGTTTTAGGCTCAATTTGAGATATGAAAGCTGAAAACTCATAAGTCTCTCTTGTTGCTCTCCTAGTTTTAACACCTTGTGAAATATCACCTATGATTAGTTCTTATGGGTGGTCTTTTGCATATCTCCAACTTCTTGGAAGGTCATTGTGCTGATTTTCAGTTCTTTGTAAGGTTTCTATGGGTGGAGGTTCTGTTTCTCTTCCTAGGGAATTTTCTTCATCATTTTTCTTATCATCTAAACTCATTTCTTCTATTTGTTTTTCTAGATCATCCATATCATTTTCATCATAAAAAATTTCCTTTTTTAAGGTATTGGATTCATCAAAAACTACATGGATGGATTCTTCAACTGTTAAAGATCTTTTGTTGAAGAATCTATAGGTTTTTGAGTTTAATGCATATCCTAAAAATATAGCTTCATCACTCTTTGCATCAAACTTTCCTAAAGGCTGTTTACCATTGTTCAATACAAAACACTTACAACCAAAGCTTCTAAGATGAGAGATATTTGGTTTCTTTCCCTTGTAAAGTTCATATGGAGTCTTTGATATCAAAGCTCTTATAGACACTCTACTAAGAATATAAGCTGCTCTGTTAACAGCTTTTGCCCAAAAGTATTTAGGTAGATTATTCTCACATAGCATAGTTCGAGCTGTTTCCTTCAAGGTTCGGTTTTTCCTCTCTACAACTTTATTTTGCTAGGGTGTTTTAGGTGCAAAAAAATTATGATCCAACCCCTTTTCATTAAAAAAATTCTCAAATTCATCTCTTTCAAACTCACCTCCATGATCACTTCTAATACTAACTATAGTTAGTCCTTTTTCATTTTCAACCTTCCTATAATGACTTATAAATGCTAATAGAGCATCACTCTTATGAGCAAGGAAATATACCCAAATGTACCTAGAATAGTCATTAACTATTATAAAGCCATAAGATTTTCCTTCTAGACTAGTTGCACTTATTGGGCCAAATAGATCAATGTGCAGCAATTCAAAAGGTCTAGATGTGGAGACAACTTTCTTAGTTTTAAAGGATGTTCTAACTTATTTTCTTTTGCTTCCCTCCTATATTCCTCTTACTCTTCCTTGAGTTCTAGCTCATGAGTAAGGAGAGAGCCACAAATTTCATCCAAAGTTATGACATTTAAGTCTTTTGCTTCTCAGATTACTGCCACCTTAGGCTTCTAATTCATGGGTATGCTACTAAGGAGTCTTTTAACAACTTCATCATCGAGAATTGGTTTGCCTAGTTGACTTAATTTGTTTGTGATGTTTGTGAATCTATCTAACATGTTGGTGATATCTTCACCAGGCTCCATCTTAAACATTTCATAATTATGGGTCAAGAGGGTTATCTTGGACTCCTTGACTTGAGAAGTCCCTTCATGGATAATCCTAAGTTTATCACACACCTATTTTACTGTGATACAACTTGATACCTTATTGACTTCAGTGGGAGTTAAGGCACAATGCAATGTGTTAATTGCCTTAAAATTGGTCTAGATTCTTTTAGTTTCAACCTCAATCCATTCAGACCTTGGCTTAGAGATCATCTCATTTGTCACTACATTTAGAGTTGAGGGAATGAATGGTCCATCAGTTATGACCTCCCACATCTCATAATCAATTGCTCTAATATATATTGACATCCTAGTGCTTCAATAAGGATAGTTAGAGCCATCAAATAGAGGTGGTCTATTTGTTGATTGTCCCTCAACAACTACTGATTTTTGTAGAGCTATTTGGATCTTTCCAAGGGTGTTAGACTTTAATAACAGGGGTTAGGCTCTGATATCACTTCTTGTTGGTCCCAAATAAATGTGCTAGAGGGTGGGTGAATAACACTTTTTGGCTCTTGGCCAGATAATGAACTAATTTGAAAAGCAATGAAAATAAAAACAGAGCAGACAATATGTAGGAATTTAGAGTGATTCGGTCCAAGACCTACATCCACTACCTTGATTAATCAACCAAGGATTTTTCAAACTAATCTGCTATAAAAGGTGAAATTCACAAGCTTTCACCAAGCTTTACAATGGCTTTTACTAAGCTCAACCAAAACCTTTCACAATAGTTTTTACCGAGATCAACTAAAACCCAACACCTAACTTTTCAAGGCTAAGTTAGAACCTATACCCAATCAAGCAATCTTAGCTTGAATCAATCTCTTAGAGTGACTTGCTCACTCTAAGAATACAAGAAGAGAAGTTACATCTGAGCATTTGTCTCATTGGTTGGTGCATAATCCCTCTACCTAAAGAGCAGGGTTCGAATCCCCCCTCCCTCAATTATTAAAAAAATAAAATACAAGAAGAGAAGTAATAAGAGTGTACCTATGATCACACGGTTGATCTAAATGGTACAAAGTGTAGTGTAGACCACAATTACAAAGATAGGAGTTGAGTGCAGTAAATGAGCAGTAAGTGTTTTTTTTTAGTTTTTCAGCTCTTTTTTTTTTGTTCTTGGAAGCCTTTAAATTACATTTCTAGTCGTTGGAACCCTCTTTTATATTTGGAAAATCAACTCTGATGTGAGTTAGACAGTTTTTGCCTGTTGGAAACAGTTTGGTAGCAATTTTGGCCGTTAATCTGTCTTCTAGTGCACAATTCAAAATTTTTGATAGAATGCTCTTAGTCGACTAACCGATATCTTAGTTGACTAAGTTGTCTCTACCTTCTAATCCCAGTTCCTGGTAGTGTGCACTTAGTCAACTAACTTATTTCTTGGTCGATTAAATTAGTTCTATTTCTCAATACTCTTCAACCCCCCAACTTTCGATTTAAATCTTAGCTAACTAACTCTTCAATAATCGACTAAAGGGCTTCTGTCTTGTTGATCAATTGTGACTTCCTTATTCTTATGCTCTTTGATATGTGCATTTGAATGATTGATTAATTATTTGCATACAATTTTTGTCCTACACACTCAAGTAGAGATATTAGACACAAATGAATGAGAATGTTTTATTATCATCAAAAACTAATGGAGCCAACAGAATAGGCTAGAAGAATTACAAGTAAAGTTGGCTCTCTTTTTGCTACTTATTTAAGGTTACCATTGGGAACAAATCTTAGCTTTCTTGCTATCTAGCGACCCGTTGTTGAAAAATTTGAAAAACACCTTGCTGGTTGAAAAAGTAAGTTTATTTTCATTGGAGGTAGACTCATTCTTATAAAATCTATTCTTGCAAGTCTACCAATTTATTATATGTCTTTTGTTCTGTCTACCTGTTAGTATCAAAATGGAACTCGACTATATTCAAAGAAGATTTCTTTGGTGCAGTGATAACTAAACTGAAAAAATCCACTATGTGAACTGGTCTTCTATTTGCATTCTTAAAGTCTATGGTGGCTTGGGCATTGTGGATCTTCACGTTGAAAATCATTCACTCCTTAACAAATGGATTTGGCATTTTGAAAAAGAAAAATATTCTCTAAGGCGGTATGTTGTTATTGCTTGTTATGATATGGATGTCAACTCTCTCATCTCTTCTCCTAATCAGCCTAAGAAGATGTCTCTCACTTGGAGGAATATTGTGAGCCCTTTATGGGATTCCTCTCAAGTATCTGATCTTATAAGAGCTAGCATTTATTTGCTGCCAGGTATGAGTAATTATATTAATTTTTGGAATAATTTTTGGGTGGAGAGCTTGAGTTTTAGAGCTATCTTCCCTCGCATTTATGCTCTTTTTGTCAACAAAAATGGTACTTTGATTGACTATGGTTCTTGGATTGATGATGTTTGGCATTGGGAAATTTCCTTAAGAAGAAATTTATTTGATTGGGAAAAAGAGAAATGGAACATCCTTATAGATTTATTGAAGAGTCTATGCCTTGATAAAGAGATGTCTGATAAGATCATTTAGCAACATAGCTCCAATGGTATTTATTCCTCCAAGTCTTTTTGTAAACTTGTTACTAGGCAAGCAAGCACGGACTAGCATCTTTAAAAAATGATTTGAGCCCACCTTGCACCTCTTAAAGTGGAAATTCTTTGTTGGCAAGCTTTGAAAGGCTGTATGCCTGTCAAAAGGGCGCTTATTAGAAAGGGTCTCGTTAAAAGAAATGTTGCTTTATGTGCCATTTGCAATAAAGATATCGAAATGGTCAACCACATTTTCTTGCTTTGTTATCACTCAGAGAATATGGAACTTCTAGATTGAGTCTTGGAATCGGAATTTAGTTCTTCCAAATGATATGAGATCTTTTCTTTTTGCTTGGAATAGTGCCATATCTAAAAAGAAGAGTTTTCTTTTTTGACACATGGCTTTCTTTACTATTGTTTGGACGATATGGCTTTCTAGAAATGAACTACTCTTCAAAGGTAAACCTTTTGACATCTTCCAAATGTATGAAATTATTAAATTTAGAATTGGGTAGTGGATAAAGGCCAAGTGGCCGTTGGATAATTCTTCTATCCTTGATATTGTTCGAGCACCAACCTTTGCTAAGGCTTTTTTGTTGCTGAAAAAATTCAAACCAATGACTGATTGAGTTAAAACTAGTGTTGGCTGCATGAAATTCAATGTCGATGGCGCTGGGAGAGGTGGCCTTAGGGTTGTTAGAATTGGTGGTACCTTGTGAGACGATTATGGTAATATTAAAATTCTCTTTTCCAAGTCTGTAGGCACTATGGACTCCAATCTTGCTGAAATCTACACCATTAAGGAAGCCTTTATTCTCTTTACTGCTTCATCTTAGGCTAGTACACATGAGTTTATTATGGAATCCAATTTTTTTAATGCTATTAAGTGGACTAATGATCCTCTTTCTACACCATGGCCTATGAGGAACATTTTATGTATGATCAAGTCTTTAAAGCCTAAACTCTTTAAGTGGACTATTGTTCATATTTTGAGATCTATGAATTATATGGTTGATCGTCTTGCTAAAAATGGTGTTGAGCGGCTTGAGGATCTTGTGGAGATTTTTGGTTGATTTCTCTTCCTTCTCTTGAGTCTTAGTTACCTGTGATTTTGGTTTCTTTGCTTTGTGCAATTCCTTTTTTCTGTTTTTTGTTGATTTTCCAACTTTTCTTTTCATGTTTTGTTGTTCTTGGTGAACTATTGTGCTCTTGCTTTCTTCTTTATCAATAAAGCTCTTGCCATTTGAAAAAAAAAAGGCTTTTTATAAATATTTTTATCAAATTTTAAGATAATACATATAAAAATAAATTTTAATATACCCAAATAAATAAAAAAATAACTAACAATTCAAAACTATTATTGAATGAAGTTAAAAATGAATTGTGTGTCTCTGTGTGTGTATATATATATATATAATTTTTAATAATTAACAATTCAATTAGCTCAATTTGTTTAATTGGAATTTTCCCAATCAAACATCTCAAACTAGCAGAACATCTTAAATCGAACAACACCTCAAAAATCATTCTAATTGAATCAAAAAATTGAACTCACTTTGATTCGATCGGTCTTTTCAATTCAAAATGATTTGGTTCACCCCTAGACAATCTCATTTGCATATGCACTCACACCCACAAAAATGAAAGCCTTCATAGACAATGAAACTACAGATGTGACCAAACAAAAAGAAAAAGAAATGCACGAAGGAGGATTGATGGAAGCGGGAGGGAGGAAGGAGGACCATGGAAGAGGTCGATGGAGGGGTGAGGAGGGGAGGGGAGATCATAGTTGAAAGGGGAAAAGAAGGGAAGGTCTCGAGAATTTTCAAGGGAGAGGTGAAGGGAGAGTTTACACCCCTAAAAAACATTTTATGTTCAATAAACATTTCCCCCTTTCCAAACATGAGAAAATATAAAAAAAAAAAATATTAGAAAACCATTTTCATGCTTACCAAATAGACCCTAAGCTGTTTTCATACACGTCAGCCGAAACATCATTTCATGCATATCTCCAATTGACACTCAACAACAAAATTGACAAAAAAGATTATGAAAAAATTCATTTTATTTTAATTTAAAAGTATAAAGATTAATAAGTAACGTTTTAAATCATAAAAGCCAAAATAGTGTATAATCCAAAATTCAAAAACAACAGATGTGATTTTTTTGGGGGGCAAATGCTCCATAAACGAAGTTAAGGTAGAGCTTGATGCAAATCCTGGAACCAGCGCAGATGAGGCATATTCCCTAATCTGAGGGAAAGAGTATAGTAGTAACAAGTTGATAGATAAAAATCTTGAAGCTTCAATGAGCAATTGGCGATTGTCCATTATTGAGATTTTCTTTTATGCTAAAATTTAAAAGTGTACAAGAGGGAACACCCAAGCCTGACTGTTGTGATAACAATGCAAGGACAAAAATTGTTTGTCAACACTGGAAGAGACAGCCTTTAACCATACAAAAACTAATAAATAACACAAGGACAAAGGATGATGGCATTTCAAAACTTTAGAAAATATATACCAAAAAAAAAAGGGCAATCACTCATAAATAACACAAAGAAAGGAACCCTTTTCCCCAAAACCTTAGGGTGAAAAGATTTAGAAATTTACTAATTGAACAAAACCCTTTGGTGGTGTGATTAATCTCTTCTAAATGCAAGCGAAAGGAAAACAATTTTAAAGAAGTGATTTTTCTTGTTTCGGCACGGAAAGGAAAAACAAACGCGCCTTCACGAACTTCACTTACAGAGGCCCCGACACAACCGCCCAAGAGTAAGCCGCAGCCCTCGTTGCACACGTGGCAGATAGATGGCAGTTTTCAATCTAAGCCCCCACGGGTGCCACGTAACAAAGTCAAGGGCCATTATGGAGACTACACGTTGGAGTGTGCGATTGGTTGGAGAAGGAGAACCGGTGGGCCGACGTGGGACGTCGCTATCACGAAGAGCTCCCCCAGAGGACACCCAAAAGAAGTGGGTAGTGATGGCCTAATCACCTTGGTGACAAAGCCTTGATTAAAGTGCCCTCCTACTTTCGCTACCGCTTTTTTTCCCCTAATTACGGTTTTGCCACTGTTGTCGCCAATCACCCACTACTTTGACATCTCTGCCCCTCCCACTTCCCCCTTATTTACAAAGCCCTTTGTCGTCTTTGTCAAAAGCATTTTGCTTCTTCTTGCTTCCTAGAACGTAAACAAAAAATACTAGTAATAATAATATTAAAAAGAAAGCTGGAAAAGGAGATGCTGCGGCTAGCTATAACCCTAAGGCTTCCGGGGTTGAGGTTGGTTACAACCACATTTTTGGTTTCTGGGGTACGATAAAAGCTTATTCTATGATTGGTGGGGTTGAGCTTTTTGGCTTAAACTTGTTAAAAAACAGGCGATGAGGTGTCACTCATACAAAAGAAAGAAGCATTGATACGTTTTGGGCGCGTAAAAGTGGCATCCTGTTGAAGCAAAAACATTCGGAAAGATTTGTTTGTTTTCTTCTTCCATTTGAACCAAAAACACACAAGAATTTATATCTAGTATGGGAATTTTTAGGCTTTTTAGCATGCAAAGCAGCTAGAAAAATGGTGAGCGTGTAACTAAACAGCGGACCCTTGGCCTAGATTCCACTATAGAGGAGAAGACATAATAAGACCTTGAGAGGTTTCAATCATGGAATAGAGAGAGAGAAGGGGGAGTTGGCTCGAGGGGATGGCCTTGGCTTCATCTCTTCACCTACTCTTTTGACTCAGGGTCCTGTTATGGCAATTTTGAAAAGAGCAGGGCACCTTATGCCAAAATGGGTGAAACAATAATTAAGTCGATGTCAATTGATAGAAATTTTGTTCTCATGCGAGGGTACTTTTGTCAACAGAAAGTACAGCCCATACAAAGACAGGGAGTTAACGACTTGGCGTGTAGAAGTTGTCTACTTATGGATGGAGATGTGAACACAAGGGAGAGTTTGGGAAACCCAAAAAACACATAGGAGAAAGAAGACAATGATTTTTCTCAGTGGAAGATACCCTTCCTACCCTTATTAAATATTTGTAATTAGTATATTTAAAGAAAAAAGAACAAGACATACTGATAGTACTACAGTACTAGTATAAAAATATAAAATATTAAATACATATTTTTGTAAGCTTTGAACTTTAAAACTTTTGCTAGTATATGTTTCTTTTTTTGGGCCGGGGGGGGGGGGGGGGGGGGTGTGAATGGTATGGGATAGAGATAATGGCCTGTGCTAGCAGACATTTCTACCACCATATTCCTCTCATCTTTCTTTCACAGATTCTTTCAATCTTAAATGTCCATGAATCCGCTCTTGTTAGGTTCTTTATCTTCAACTACACCAGCAACTTGTAAGGGTAGTGTCACCTTTAATAATACTAGTAGTAATCTTATTTTTGCTGTAAATTCTGTTGATAGATCTCTACAGGTTGTTACAGGTGATCTTTGGGGTCAAACCTTAATACCCACATGTTTGATAACTGTCGTCCTGCTTGATTTTAGGAATTTAAGGACTTCTCTCTAGTAAACTAGATTTCATGTCAGATTCTTTTGCCTGGGGGAAGGGGGAAGCTTAGCTAGTTTTTACTGATTTGATATCTAATTTTGGAATCTTTGTTTTCTGGTCACTTCTGGACTCTGGTTGGTAGTTAACAGGATAAAAGCAAATTCTGTTTAGAATTAGAAACCCAGAATCTTGACGGATTTTTTAATTCTTTTTTGTGGTTATTGCCAAAATTTTCCTTACCTTCCTAATCCTGGCTCTTCTATTTTGCATTTCTCAGTTAGTAGAGGCTATAGTACTGGATAAGATAGCATCTTTTTTCTTTTTAATCTTTCCCTCACGGGTACAACTCCTTCCAATCAATCTGTCTTGTAGTTAATTTGGAGTTTGCTGGGTTTTTCTTCTTATCCCAAGGTTCTTGATTTTTTGGCGATGTTGGATTTTACTAGACAGTTTCTATAGATTTGACAGTGGGTCTCTCTCTTCTAGCTGGAATTAACAAGGAAGTTAGACCCACTTCAGTCTGGGGTACTGTTTTCTTAGTTAGCTTGTGATTGGTCACTGTGTCTTGGATGAGTCTTCTCCATGTATTTGGGTTTGGTTTGAAGGTGGGGCATCTGCTTTGGATGTTATGTTGCTGGATAGCATCTATGATCTCTATGAACTGGTTCATTAATGGTGAATTTAAGGATGCCAAGGCTGGTCTCCTTGGTGATAGTGGTAGCAAGATGTGGTTCAAATGCTGGGATAAAATTTCTAGCTATAGCTTCAAGATCCACCATCACTACTACCAGTATATTGGTTCAAAGAGACTTGGCAAAACTTGGTGGAGAAAGCTCTTGTTTTCATGGGTAATTGTTTGGACCATAGCTTCTATTTGGATCTTCTGTTACATGAGCTCTCAAGCTACGGAAAAGAGGAAGGAGACACTTGCTAGCATGTGTGATGAGAGAGCGAGGATGTTGCAGGATCAGTTTAATGTAAGCATGAACCATATCCAGGCTATGTCCATTTTGATCTCAACCTTCCACCATGGCAAGCACCCCTCTGCTATTGATCAGGTAAGTCATATCCTCTTCTTGCAACTTTTAGTTTTAGTAAGTTAGAATACTGCAAGTGGTTGAGAGATAATTATGCACTTGAGGTGCTTGATTGCCATCATTTTGTGTCTTCTTTCTCTTGTGCTCAACTCAGAGTGCTATCTTGTTGCTTTTTTTCTTAATTTAGAATGGAATTCACCCTATCTTAGCAATTGAACTGCTTGATCTGGATTAGTCTAGGGTACTTACTTAATGTGATTGATGACCTATATAACTAAGCGATCTCAACCAGAACTGTTATTCCCAGGTTTTAGATCAAATAAGAATTTTGCCAATTTGATACCCATTCCTGGTTCAGATGTTAAACAAGGTTATTTAAGCTTAGACCAAACTAGATCTGAGTGTTTTTAGTTATGAATTACGATCACTTGATTTTTAGTCAACAAAGGAAACTCACTTTAAGAACCTGTAGAGGACTTTTGCGAGGTACACGGAACGAACTGCTTTTGAGAGGCCCCTCACAAGTGGTGTGGCATATGCTGTAAGGGTGCTCCACTCTGAAAGGGAACAATTTGAGAAGCAACAGGGTTGGACTATTAAGAGGATGGATACCCTTGAAAAAAATCCAGTTCATAAAGATGACTATAATCCTGACCTCTTGGAACCATCACCAATTCAGGAAGAATATGCTCCTGTTATCTTTGCACAGGATATCATTGCACATGTGGTTTCTATTGATATGCTGTCAGGAAAGGTTAGTTGCTTTACTATTTTTTAAAAGGTTCTTTTGATTCTTTCTGTAGCCATAATTCGCACTGATAGATTTCACTGAAAGTTGTACTATTTCTAATAAAGGAGAATAGCACAGAAGAGAAACCCAAAGTTCCTGAATAACTTGTATTAAGTTTAATAGGACTGAAGAGTTAATTTTATTGCTTTCTAGTTTGGAAGAACACTGTTTTCAATCTCTTAAGAGCTTTGACACTGGCTGAATAAAGAAATTTGAATGCATTTATTACAATCTTCGGTTGTGAAGCACCAATTTCTTGTGTACCAACAGGAAGATCGTGAGAATGTATTGCGTGCAAGAAAATCAGGAAAAGGGGTGCTAACAGCTCCTTTTAGGTTACTCAAAACAAATCGTCTTGGAGTTATTTTGACATTTGCAGTTTACAAGGGGGATCTTCCCTCTAATGCAACTCCTAATGAGAGGATTCAAGCAACTGATGGGTATGTTTTCACTACGAACAAAAAGTAGAGGGGAATGTTTAATAAATGTCTTTTTGTTTATGAAAATAGTGGAAAGATGACTTCATTAGGCTCCCCATCTCTGGAAACACACATACACATTTGCATGAACAGGGAAAAGTTGTAAGAAGATATCCTATAGCTTAAGCCCTCTAAAATTGATCATATGCATCAATCAAAGTAAATGTCATGCAGAAAAAGGTGAAACAAACTATTACCTTTTCAACAAAAGATTCATGATGTGATGCTCTACTTAATGGCTCTAATAAGATGATCTCTTTCATGATAGCTAGTGAGAGTTATCCTAATGCCCTCATTGCTCAATCAGGTATCTTGGTGGAGTGTTTGATATTGAGTCACTTGTGGAAAAATTGCTACAACAGCTTGCAAGTAAACAAACAATCCTTGTGAATGTGTTGGATACAACTAATCAGTCTCACCCTATTAGTATGTATGGCTCAAATGCATCCGATGATGGGTTGGAACATGTCAGCCACCTTAATTTTGGAGATCCTTTCAGAAAGCATGAGATGCGGTGCAGGTAGTCCATTGATCTTGTGTCATCTATTGATCTAGGGTTCACTTTGTCTTTGATATGGGCCTCTATTGTTGGTTTTTGATCAGTTTCAATATAACATAAATTCTCATATTTCCTTAAAAACAAAGGATTGTAGTGAATTGGCCTTTGCGAGTGACATGTCAACCTTTATATAAGTTTCACTGTTATCAATGTCCACAAAACCAGGGTAATTTAATATATCAGAGAGGTTCTATATTCATTTTTCTTCTTTTTTTTTTCAAATGTTTTAAATGTAAAGAACTTGAATATAAATCATGGACAAAGTATGTTCTTCATATAGGTTTAAGCAAAAGCCACCATGGCCATGGTTAGCTATAACCACTTCAATTGGCATCCTTGTCATTGCATTACTTGTTGGGCATATATTCCATGCAACTGTTAATCGAATTGCTAAGGTGGAAGATGATTTCCATGAGATGATGGAGCTCAAAAAAAAGGCTGAGGCAGCTGATGTTGCCAAATCTCAGGTATCTAATATGTCTGATTTATACCCCAAGCCTTCTGACACAATATGGACATTTGTTCCTAATTAAATTGTGACCTTTTTGCAGTTCCTTGCTACTGTTTCCCATGAGATCAGAACCCCAATGAATGGTGTTCTGGGTGAGTCTTGAAGCTTTCGTTTATTTCCCTGAGTTATATCTATGCATTGTCTAATTATGCTTCGAAAATTAAACTAAATAACACGTAGAGAATAAAGTTTACTTAGCCGTGATGGTGAAACACCTTTTTTTTTTTTCAGGAATGTTGCATATGCTTATGGACACAGATTTAGATGTTACACAGCTAGATTATGTCAGAACTGCACAAGCTAGTGGAAAGGCTCTGGTTGCACTTATAAATGAGGTCTTGGATCAGGCTAAGATTGAGTCTGGGAAGCTAGAGCTCGAGGAAGTGCAGTTTGATCTACGAGCAGTCTTAGATGATGTGTTGTCACTCTTTTCTGGGAAGTCGCAGGACAAAGGAGTTGAGGTGAGACACCTGTATTGCACTGACTCACCTTATTCATCCACCCCCTCCACTCCTCTCTTTCTTTCTTTTTAATCCTTAATTTGGTGTCCATCCAAGTAACATTGTCTAATGTATGGTCAATTTTGTATAATCAATTTGTGGGTGTGTGCAGTTGGCAGTTTACATCTCTGATCGAGTTCCTGAGATGCTAATTGGTGATCCCGGGAGATTCAGACAAATAATCACCAATCTCATGGGAAACTCCATTAAAGTATGTGGTTGGTTCTCCATTTAATACATGTAAAATTTGTTGGTATCTGAGAAACTATTTTTTTCATGTGGATCTAAAATTTTTAACTGTGTTGAACAGTGTCATGAATGTTATTATGAACCCAATAAAGCCATTATTATATATATGAATGTTGAAACTTACTAATTAGAGTCTTAGAATATTTTCTCTTTTCTTTTGCTCCATCTAGCAATCCAGGGAGCCAGAAATTTCAATTTAAATGCAGTGTTATCTGGATTATGCTTTAGTAGCTGTAAAACTTATAATTGGCTTATTTGGTGCAGTTCACAGAGAAAGGGCACATCCTTGTTACTGTTCATCTTGTGGAGGAGGTGATTGATTCAATAGAAGTTGAGACAGAATCTTCATCAAAGAACACGTTGAGTGGTTTTCCTGTAGCAGATAGATGCGTCAGCTGGAAAGGATTTAGAACTTTCAGTCAAGAAGGATCAATGCAACCTTTCTCTGACAGCATTAATCTTATCGTATCGGTTGAAGATACAGGAGAAGGAATCCCTCTAGAAGCCCAGTCTCGTGTTTTCACCCGTTTTATGCAAGTGGGTCCTTCTATTTCCCGAACACATGGAGGCACGGGAATTGGACTAAGCATAAGCAAGTGTTTGGTTGGTCTAATGAAAGGAGAAATTGGATTTGTGAGCATCCCTAAGATTGGGTCCACCTTTACATTTACTGCTGTTTTCACCGGTGGCTGCTCTAGTTCAAACGAGTACAAGAGCCAGCAAATCAACAAACAGTCTAACTCTGTTTCCTCAGAGTTTCATGGAATGAGAGCATTACTTGTGGATACTAGACCTGTTCGGGCGAAGGTGTCAAGATATCATATCCAACGGCTGGGAATTCATGTTGAAGTAGCTTCTGATTGGAATCAAGGTTTATCTAGCATAAGCAGGGGGAATAATGCTATCCACATGGTTCTCATTGAACAGGAAGTTTGGGATAGGGATCTGAACAGTTCAGCTCTCTTCATCAGTAGCTTAGAGAAAATAGATCATGGTACTCCTCCGAAGGCATTCCTTTTGTCTAATTCTATCAGCTCTTCCAGAGCAAATACTACTACTTCTGGTGTTTGTAACTTGACCGTCATCCCAAAGCCCTTGAGGGCTAGCATGTTAGCGGCATCTTTACAACGAGCCATGGGAGTTGGGAACAAAGGGAATCCCCGCAATGGGGAGTTACCTAGCTTGTCTCTTCGGAATCTTCTTCTTGGGAGAAAAATTCTAATTGTAGATGACAACAATGTGAATCTAAAAGTAGCTGCTGGTGCATTGAAAAAGTATGGAGCTGATGTGATTAGTGCTGCGAGAGGAATAGAGGCTATTGAACTGCTTACACCACCTCACCAGTTTGATGCCTGTTTCATGGATATCCAAATGCCAGAAATGGATGGGTACGTAAACCTATACTGCTTTTAAAAATTTCTTGTACAATTCTGATTAGGAAATTAAGTTTTGAAACCTTACAAAATAAGATAACAAATAAGGGAAAAGAAGATTATGTTCTGTAGGTGGTGCAATGAGCACTGAAGATGCCTTTTACGATGTCGTATGTTTGCTGGCTGCTGTTTGCATTTCATAGTTTATTGGTTTGTTTATAGTTCTCAAGTAATTATATTCTGACTTAGTCATGTTTAATGCTGATAGTGTTTTTCTTCGTCTTCCAACAGGTTTGAAGCTACAAAGAAAATTCGGGATATGGAACAGAACATCAATAATCGTATTCAATTTGGAGAATTATCAGTTAAAACTTATAACAATGTTTTCAATTGGCATGTACCCATTTTGGCTATGACTGCAGATGTGATACAGGCTACGCACGAGGAATGCCTACGGTGTGGAATGGATGGATATGTGTCAAAACCATTTGAAGCGGAGCAATTATACCGGGAAGTTTCACGATTTTTCCAATAGGCATCAGATCAGAATCTGTTGGAAGGACTTCCGCTCGTAACATGCCAATGGCATAAATAGGACTGCCTGTACTCTGGCATGCTTTTGGATACTTAAAAAATTTCTGGTTCTTCCCTAGAGTGAGTTCCTCCAACCTCATCTTGTAACTCTTTGCATTTTGAAGTATTCCCATTAAAAGGTTTTTCTCATGAAGATCTAGTTTGTTTCCAAGCCTCGGAAAAACCTTTCAATTATTCCTCAAAGCTATGCAAAAAAAAGCATCATGTTTTTCTTGTTAACCAGTCTGTTGACATCTTGTCATGCTTGACGTTTTTGCAGGGAAACAATTGTCTTGTGGCAGAGTGTACATAGAATCATGCTTGTATATTGGGATTGAATTTTCTTGTATCTTAGGATAAAGATAGCAAAGCCAGTTGATTTTTCTTTTGCTTGTAAAGTAGATCACAATTCCAAGCCTCTGAGCAGGGTTGGTGAAGTGAGATTTTTTGTGCAGTTAAAAGCTCTTCAATATGACTTAGGGTTAAAAAAGGAAAAATACCTCTTGCAAATGGATGGAAGAAATCTTATTCCTCTGAGTGTATTATAGAAATTGCATCATCCTTGTGTAGTAATAAAAACTGCGGCCATTTTCAAGGCATCTTGCTGGTTCTCTGGGCATGATTTATTGTCGCATAGTGACCAATTCAGTTGAAAGAACTGAAGATTGCTTGCTTCTCAGCAACAAGAGGGGAGATTGCCACCTTGTACATTTTCACTTTAATAAAAATGAAGATGGATTGGTACTTGTATTAGTAGCTTTTTCCTTTTGACCTTTGTTGTAACAATGTTGAGAGTCCGTTGAAACAAGCGTTCCATGTAACTAGTACAGTGACAATGGATCCATTTGAGCAAGAATGTGAGTTATAGCCGCGACTTTTGTAATCGAATTAGGTAGAAATCACAGAAACAGAGTTGAGAAAGAATGTGAGTGGGTTACTCTTGTGATGCACAAAGCTTTAGTTATTTCCAAACCTCTTTGTAACTAAATGCAAAGCAAGAGAAGAAGTGAAAAAGTTTGCATCGAATATAATCAAGGGATGGAGGTGGGACCCTTCGCCGCAATAATAATTCTCACAAGGATGGCAAGAGCAAGGTGAAAATGAGACGACCCAACAACAGGTCTGAAATTTGTGCAATGGAGGAGGACATCCACCTCCCCTACCTGCCCCTTTGTCACTACCCATTGTTCTCTTTAATTCGCCCTCCGCACTTGCTTTTCTCATTCTCCTTTGAATTTCTCTAATATCAGTATCATATGGATCTTTTATACACAACACTTAACAAAATATATTGTGAGTGAGCCATACTTCGCAAAGTTTAAGGTGCATACGTTTTCATCTTGTAGTTGAAAAAAATAATTTCTTAATTTTTATCTATTAATAAATTGGTGTTTTTTTTTTTATCAAATATTGAGGGATACATGTATTAGTTAATAAAAAGAAAAATTAAAAGCATAACATTTTAAAAATTTCTTAAATTATTTTAAAATATCAAATAAAATTTTTTTATTACATTCAATCGAATTTTTATATTTTAATTTTAAATCAAATAGACTTTTATAATGTTATAAAGATTAATTAATTATCATTAATTAAATCGTCATTTGTCTTTTTTATGTCATATGATGTGACATGATGCACTGATTTATCATAATAAAAAATTATGTGACATGTTGATATAAAATATTAACATAATCACATGTTATTTTCACCCATTACATTAATATCATGTTAATATCAAATAGAAATAAAGTAATAAAAGATATTTTTACTAATGATAATTAATCATTGTTAATTATAAAGATCTAAATGATCCAAATAAAAATAAAAAGTCTTAATTGAATGTAATAAAAAAATTTTATTTAAATTATTATGTCAAGATTAAATTATGTAGGTTTTAAAATTTTTCTCACATTTTTATTATTATTTATTCTGTTTCTTTTTCCCTTTTCTCTATTTCCGACCGACGGTGGCAAAGGATTGGATCTGGCCTTGTTGGTTCTATGATTGTGGTTGGAGCTAGATCGATGCTTGCTTTTGCAAATCTGACAGAGGGAAGAGATCGAGCTTCACAACTAATGTGAAGGCAGTAGGGACTGAATTGGCTCTAGCCTTTCTTTGTTGTTGGCTAGTTCTTGGCAGATGGAAGAGAGATGGGGAGAAAAAAGACAAAAAATATATATATATATACAAGGAAGAGAAAAGTAAAAGAAATAAATAACAAAAGAAAGAAAATTAAAATTTTGGACATTTTTTTCTAATTTTTTAGATTTTATGAAAAATTATAATTTCAAATAATTTTTATTTTTGAAATAATTTCTTTTACCTTTACTCTTCATATGATATGATCTTTAAAATTGAATTAAGTAAAAAATTTTGAATAAATAGTTAATGGCATAATATCTAAAAAATTCTTAAATTATTTAGAAAAATTTAAATAAACCTATATTTGAACTAAATAAACTCTTATAATTAATAATTAATTAATTATTATTAATAAAAAAAATCAATTGTCATTTTATGTCACCCGATTCTAATGTGACGTGTTAATATATCATGATAGATAATGATAACATATGTTAATGTGACATGATAATATAATCATATGATATTTTTTATTTTTCACATTCTCGTCACCTAAATATAAAATGATAAAGTGATAGTTTGATAATAACAATTAGTCATTCGGTAATCATAAAAGCTTATATGAATAAAATAAAAATATAAAAACTTAATTAAAAAATAAAAACTTATTTAAATTTTTTTAAATAATTAAAAAGTTAATTACCCTTTGTCAATTTCTTAATTTAGAAAAAAAAAAACTTAATTGCGAAGCAGGGCAACAGTAGAGCGTAGACTAGCGGGATTGACTGTTCACGATGTTTGTTGACAACGTCAACCTTAAGGTTTCTTGGCAGGCATTAAAGGGGGCCTTTGGAGTGTGTGGTTGCATCATGGACATCTTCATGGCAAATAGAGGTGAGTACGAGAAGAAGCACCTTACGCATTTTTGAGAGACCATTACGAAGAAGAGTTGAGAAAGGTAGTTAAGAAGGTTAACTTTGGGTGGAGAGCTAGGAAGAGGAAGACAAGCGCCCTGAGGAGGGAGCCAAGATCCATTGGGGAGCATTTAGGAAGTAAAATGTTGAATGACAAGGTGGTAGGTCTTATTAGGAAGTTCTTAATGAACACAAGGTCAAGCAGAAAAAGAAGAGGTAGTGAAAGAAATAGCGTTGTCTATGCCGGAGTGTGGTGGGTTTATTAAGAGAGACCTTCAACCCCAAGGTCATTCAATCAAGCCTTTTGAATCAAGGTATCACCGCCTTCATTAGGCCTCTGGGAGGATTGGAAGTTCTCCTCACGTTCGGGGAGAACAAAGAAATGGAGTGTTAGATTAATGACTTTTCACAAATGTTCTTCTTGTGGTTCGAATTGGTGAAGCCGTGTTATGTCGTTTATACGGATGGAAGCCAATTAAGATGAATCCAAGTTCAAATCATATGGATGAAGTGGTGGGGGAAAATCAATTTTTTTTCATAAGAAGTCTACAATTTCTCGATATTAGTCTTATTGTTAAATCCAAATACATATCACGTATCGAAATTTTGTTTTTTAATATTAAGTATCGAGTATGTATTACATTCATATAAAATACAAAAATAAATTAAAAAAATTATAGTTTTAACAGAATTGAAGATTATAGATCATAAATTGAAAAGGTGATTATTTAATTAATTTAAACTTTCAATATATTCCTTAATCATATAGTTTTTAAATAAAATATATATTTTATTATTATTTATT
>NC_030851.1:16187096-16202532 GCF_000208745.1 Theobroma cacao | reverse complement strand
TTTTAGTATTTTTTATTTAACATCTAAAGATTGAAACTTATAAAAAAAATATAATTTTTCATGTTTCAATTTTAAAAAAATAAAAAATTAAAATTTTTAATAATTAATTAAAATTAATTTTTTAAAAAAAAATTATCGATTGTATCGTATGATATATCTTATATCGTAAGATACACTTTCGATACTTGATTAAATGCGATACAACTATAAATACATATTATTTTCTTTAGTTTGTTTAGGTATAATTAGAATCCTAAGTTTTTTTCTATTAGATTAAAAATAAACGGAATGGAGCAAGTTGTTTTTTTTTTGTTTTGTTAAATTCATAAGTCAATCATTTTAAAACATGTGGTCGGCTAAAAATGAAAAACCTAATTCTTATTTAGTAAGTTTTAATGACATGTTATTTGACACATGATAATGATATCATCAAAATAACATATTACATGGTAGATGTTGTGACATCAAAATATTAATTATACTGTTGATTAACGAAATTTCATCAATTGTATGTGAAAGAGATTCATTAGATTTAAAATAAAAATTTAAAAATTAAATTAAATATAATAAAAAAATAAAAACTTAATTAATTAATTTGATATAATTCATAAGTTTATTTGGATATTTAATAAAAAGAAAATCAAAATGCCTTTAAGCAGCGTCGCGGTTGGTTGACGTAATTTAGTCAAATCGTCCAAAAAAAGAAGAGGTAGGCAGCGTTCCATTGACGCAACGCAAAGGGGATCAGCCAGTTGATAGACAGTAAAGAGGGTGTATAAAAGAGGAGCGTCTAAAGTGACTGATAAAAAAATCAAATAAAACCCCACACGCAGGCAGCCACCTGTTTGATTTTTTTATGATTCACAATCAGCCGTTGGATGCATCCTCCTATAAAGATTAATGTATAAAAAAAACCCCTCCCTACTCTCATCTCACTCGCCTCTCTTGGCTTCAGTCCTGTCCCTGCTCTCTCTCTCTCTCTCTCTCTCTCTCTTGCGTGATTTTGAAGCCACCGCTCAAGCTCAGGCAAAAACCAAAAAAAAAAAAAGAAAAAGAAAAAAAGAAAACAAAAGAAGCAGATGGATCCCGACGCAGTAGCGAAGGCTTTCGTTGAGCACTACTATACGACGTTCGATGCGAACCGGGCCGGTCTAGCCAATCTCTATCAGGAAGGCTCCATGTTGACCTTCGAAGGTCAAAAGATCCAAGGCTGTCAGAACATCGTGGCTAAGCTCACCAGCCTTCCATTCCAGCAGTGCCAACACAACATAACCACCGTCGATTGCCAGCCATCCGGTGCCGGTGGCATGCTCGTCTTCGTCAGTGGTACCCTCCAGCTCGCCGGCGAACAGCATGCACTCAAGTTCAGCCAGGTAAACTCCGTTATGTCGTTGCCTCATTTCTTTCTTTTTTTTTTTTGTATTTTTAGGGTTTTTAGGGTTTAGATGCGTACTTCGGTGATGGATCTAGGGCTAATCTATTTGTCACTGTAGATTTCATCGATGACGATATCGGTGGTGTTAATTACGCGATGCGATTTGTTAGATGGATCTTTTAAATGAGTTTTGATCTGTATTGTATATCAATGGGGGATTGATGTACTCATCTGGATCTTAATAATTGTATTAACTGTGATGTTTGTAATGCGTAGTGTTCATTGGATTTGTTGAAAGATTAAATCTTCAGTGATTGTTTGTTTTTTTTTTTGCGTTCATTTATAATCTTTAGTAACTGATAACTCTAATTGGATGACAGAGGGTGCTCTCATCGGTTACTCTCTGAATGATTATCTGGCATCTCTCTCAATGTTGTTTCTGGGGACTCTGTGCAGGATACAAAATGAAAATCCACTATATCATCCCCTGTATTTACCAGGGGACATTGATGATTTCCTGTGGCTTATGTCCTACTTTTGTGCGGAGCAAACTTATATACGTTTCATCCTCATTTGTAGTTAATCATTTTATGTTGTCCTAATTATTTGTGCACGACATATGTTCTTATTGCCAAGAGCATGTTGTTATGCCCTGTTTTGAAATTAATTGATTTCTCATCTACCAATGCATTGGTCCTGGTATTTTAAAATCTTTTTGTTATCAACTTTCCTAACTGAGGATATCTTGTCTTGCTTTCTGCTCTCAGATGTTCCATTTGATGCCAACAGCCCAGGGAAGCTTTTATGTGTTGAATGACATATTCAGGTTGAACTATGCGTGAAGACACAATCACTACAATCAGTCTGAGGGGTGGGAATACAATGTCAAGGATTCAAAACAAGTTTGCTTATCTCTCTGTTCAGTTTTAGGCATTTTAAATGGAAAAATGGAAAATTTTTTTGGGGTTGATTATGTTTCATGTTTCATTCTGGTTTCCATGTCTCTCCATATTTAAGAGACTTCTTTGTTGTGATTGGTTGAGTTGGTGAAAGATGCTTTCTTATGAATTGAATGTTGCATATTTGATTGAAGACTTGTTTAAGTTAAGCTGGTTATGGCTCTCAGAAACAGATTTACCATCAATGAATTACAGATATAAGCAATTGTATGCGTACTAGGAATGGTCAATTTTTGTTTCCTTGGTTCATTTTCATTTGAGGGGTTGACCCCTGTTCTTGCAGAGCTCTGGACCCTTGGCTTTAAACCTTGGGTGGTTCATTATGATACTTCATTTACAGGTTTAAAGATGGATTTGTGGGTGAATCCGAAGTTTTGCTGTTACAGATTAATTTTATCTAGCCATTAATTTTAATTATTGGGAACTGCTGGTGCAGCTGACATCGGTTTTATCAATAATGAATGATCAAAGCTTTTCACAGGGGATCTGCAGAGGTATGTATACCCTGACAGGAATCTGGTAGGAATCCACCTTGAAGGAAAGCGATATTTTATTTCTAGAAACCAGAAGTCGAAATGATTCAATGAAATTAGATTCCTCCTGTGCAAAGTATGCAATCTGTTTCCCAAAAATATTCCGCGGTCGCAAATTGAATTTAGTATTATTATAACACTTCTACGAACGGTTCAACAGAACAAGAGGTAAACAAAAAATACAAGTTCACATTTCACTCTCCTTTACTTGGCGACCGATAAGAACCAGACAAAAACTTTGTAATTGCTAAAAGATCAGCTTCAAAGTCAGGACAAGACGATGGGTCAGTGCCCTTCACTGCTTGTGCTTTGTCCCAAATGTGGAAACTCTAAGTGAGGAAGCTCGGGCATTCTGACGGAGGGAAGCGAAGGGTCAAGAGGGTGATTGTGGTGGGTTTTTGTAGATGAGGAATTGTTGTCTGCGTCTTGCATATTAATCCCAGGAGTAGGGTTTGGCAGCATTCTCAGGAGCATACTTCCAAATGATCTAAAAGGGTGGCTGAAACCATTTTTGACTTTGAGAAACAGGGACACCTCAGAGAGTTGCCAGACTAGAGTGACAACAATCATCACTGAAAGAAGGCAATGAGTCACAGTATTCTGCCTCTGAATCGCTCTAAGCTCTTTCACTATCTCTTCTGCACCGATCTCCCCGCATCCACATTCCACTCGGCTGCCATTTTCACGTTTTGCCTCTGCTTCATCAACCATCGGAGAAGTCACCTCCTCTAGTAAAATTGATCCTTCAGATTGCTTGCAATTGAGCGTGCTATCCCCTCTTAATGATTCCAACTGTTGAACAAAAGTAAGAAAACAACGACATCAATTTCTTTTTCCCATGACCCATGATAGTATAAAAAGTCCATCTTACGCTTACCGGGGATTTAAGACTCCTACGCCTTTGTTGATTCTGCCTTTATTTAGCACGAAATGAAAAAGCGCCTTTCCCGAAAGGGAAGGAAAAAGTAAATCAACTTGAAAAAACAACAAGGTGGTGCTGGTTGATTCCTATGAACACTTTGTACTTTCAGATTTCCTACCTGGGAAAGCAATCTGGTGAGAAGCTGGTCGTCCTCGTCTTCTTCCGAGAGTTGATCTGCAGAGGCAGAGGTATGTCTGATCCTCTTTTCTTGTATGAGTTTCTGGATTGCCAGATTGATCAGCTCAATGCCTTGAGTTGATCCCATTTGCTAGGTTGAGAGATGGAAATACGGCTGGTTTGGGGATGATGATTCTGGTCGATAACGATAATGCTTGGCTTTGGAGCTTTGAGAGGTGGACGTGGAAGCCAGAACGACACTTGAGGAGGTCACTTGGCAATTACGTGAGCTTGTCCGGCCCACTGGCCCATACGCCTGCTTCTGGCGGTGGACTAAGACAGGAGAAGAGCAATCTTTGTTTTCTGCTTGTACAAAGTTCAATTCAATCTTTACTTTATATTTTCATACGACTTCTTATACCAAAATAGAAAGATGGAAGTTTCCCACTTTTGTTAATAATCAAACAAGGTCAATTGAGGAAAGAGCAAGCATCTGTTAAAAAGAAAGGGCAAATCTTCCAACTTTAAACTTCGAAGTGACTACATCTACTTATGACTGGGACTACACAAACCATGCCCAAACCCATATAAAGCGATAGCATATGTTCTTCATCTTAATCTTCACGGCAAACGGCATAGTATTATTCATTTATTATTCCTCTTTAGACCCTCAAAAGTTTGATTTTGGCTACTGCATACAGATGGGAAAAAGGAAGAACTTATGGCCCATTTTTTGTGGGAATTCTAGGTCACAAGCACAATCAACCCCATCATAAATCATTTACAGTAATTTACTAATTACAAGAAGCATATACAGCACAACTGCAAGGAACATGGGCAAATCAATCTAAGTTACAACTATAGTGAAATGCAGGCTATTATACAACAAATCCTGTAAACTATCACATGAGGTCCAAGAGGAGGAAGGTACGTTAGGCTGATCAGAAGCTGCACCTATGGAAATTGGAAAGATTCATCACTTTCCATATCATAAGTATCACCTATAGAAGTTGATGCTGCTGGTTCATTTGTGTTAACAAGGTCAGCCTGCAAGAATATTAAGTAGGCTCAGAATTATAATACCATTGCAAAATAAGTTCCAGAACGAGGATACAAAAACGATAGCATAAGTTTTGATGGCAGAAAATTGGGTCTGAATTAACACTTCCAAAACTGGAAATTTATCACGATTCAAAGCAAAAGCATCATGATAATTTGTGGGTCTAGGATTCTCTCTGCTTAAAATCTTATGTGGCCACTCCTTATTACCAATATCACAAATTCTACAATCAACTGACCACACAAAGCTGTTTGCTGACTTACCTTAGCTTGGCGATATCTTTCAAGCATCCGGCGATATTGTTGACGTGCATCTGGAGAATCAACCATAGACAGCACACGTGAAACAGCCTCATCAACAGCTACATCCACTTTCTGCTTGCGGAACACTTTGAGAATGTCTTCATCATCGCTTTCATCAATGGACTCTGGCTCACTGCGAAAACCTCGCAAGCCAACTCCTTTCCGTCGCCAACGAAGTACAACCTTATCTAGAACACCAACAGCCCAACAGATTACCTTGTAATTTTTCCTGACCTGGTAACCTCTCACATGGGCCTGATAGAAAACAAAGAAAACAATTTGAAACATTCCATCCCATTAACCGACACAGTAAATAAGGATTTGACAGGAAGAGAGGAAGCTCCCAATTTAGTAGTTTCTGATAAGTAGTAAGATACCTGTATCTTCACAACTTTCTGGCGAAGTGCCAGAAAATCTTTGCGACCCTTCCAGCCTCGAAATTTCTTCTGAATAGATAAAGCTGCTGAATTGTAATCACGAGCATTTCCAAAAGCTAGCTTTGACAGGGTAGAAAGACCTTGAATTTCGTCTGAACTGATACCATACTCATCTACACTTGCTGCAGTAGCAACAGCTTCTTTCTGTTGTCGTTTCCTGAAAGAATGTGCACGGAAAGCATTTTGTATACGTGCAGCAGCCTGAGCTGCATTCCGGACAGCAGCCAAGGTATCTTTAAGTGAAAGCTGATCCTCACCGGTGGCAAGGCTCCCCTTTGAGACACTAGTCACAGCCATTTCGGCCTGAACTGCAGCTGAGCCTTTGGAAAGCTCACTTTCTTCCAGTGTAAGGGATGAAAGATGGCTAGTAAGAGCTAACTCAGAAAGATAACCAGCAAGTCCCTTATTGCCACTGGAGGCAGCAATAAATGCTGCGGTTTTGCCACTTGGATCTTGTGAGGTTGGATCTGTCACTGCACCAGCTGAAGCACCAGAAGCTATAAGTGCAGCAACCATTTTTTCTCTGTTAAGAAAAAAAAATTCACACCGTTCAGTAACTTTGATGTATCAAAAATGAATACAGATGTAACAGCTATATCCCTTTAACTTTGCAATCAACCTTAATACGACAGATTTAAACAACCTCCCTCCCTCCCTGCATACACCTCCCCCTCTCTCTCTAAACTAGGGAGTGTTGATGCTATTGTTATGTCTTTGAAAGTTATAACCCTCAATGATTTGTTTTTTTGAAAATTAATCCTCAATGATTTATTAACTATTGATAGCAAAAGAGAAAGGGAGAATAAGGCTACAAACGTCAGTCAGATTCTCATTACCTTCCAAAACGTGCAGCCCAGTGAAGAGCAGTCCACCCATTAATGTCTCGGAAATTTATACCGACTCCATGGTTTAGAATCGGAGTTAAGGCCCACTCAAAGCCCAATCCAGCAGCCATGTGTATTATTCCTTGCTCTTTCTTGGACATAGTGCAGCCTGACTGATCAACTGCCCCCTTGGATCTAGAACATAACCATTGCTGCAATTTGTCCTTTAAAAGCTCTTCCAGAAGCCAATCAACGGTACCAGATGAAGTCCCACTGCCAACTAAAAGAGCCTCTATGACATGACTCCATGAATCATCATCAGCTTTGAACTTACTCCGAAGATATATTCCTGACTCTATGCTATCTTTCTGCAAGGAGTCTGACAGAAGCAACTGCACAAATCTGACCAGTAACAATAGCTCTTCAGGACTTCTATTAGCTTCTTTGTGGGACAAATTACACTGAGCACAACTATTAGTATTAGCTATATACTCAAATTCTCTGACTTCACTGCAGGATTCACGATTGCCACTAGTGATGCAGAGTGTGACCTTCCCAGGAAGGTGAGGAGGAGCTCTACAACAGATAACGCCTTCCTGAATGATCTCAAGAGGAACTTCAGTCTCCCCAAACATACATGCCCAGGCAGATTCTAATGGATCACACAGAAAAGATCCAACAATGATGACCTGCATTTGGAAATTATGCAAAACTTTTAAGCTTTAACTGCAAGGGTAAATATAAAGGACTTCATGAAACAAAAGATATTATAGTGAGAAAGAACAGAAGACATAGAATTGCTTAACACACACCTTTGTGGCCTCACTGGAGTAACCCCATTCTGGAGAAACTTCCGCAATTGTGAACTTCTGTTTCTGTGCAACAGTCAAGCTTGAATCTGCTGCGAGAGGAACTCCTATTCCATCTTGGTTGAACAACATTGCATAATAATCAGAATTGGTGTCAACACCTTCTATTGCAGAAGAATAGGAAGGAATTATATCATTTTCAACTTCTTGATGTAGCAGTACAGAAGCTGACAGAGAAAGAGATAGTCAGAACTTAACAAAATAAACTAGAAATTAGAATTTCAAGTGTCAAGTTATAATCAAGAGTAGAAGGAGATCATACAGTCTCCAATGTTGGATCCATTAATATTCAGCCAACGACTCTGTTCCTGTTGTGAAGCTGGTCCAGTTCTTGAAGAAGTTAGTGGCTTTCCCTGTTTTAAGGACAAAGAAACTCTCCTTATAGCACAAAAAAAACAACAGGCCCCATATTAAGTCCAAACAGTAATCTGAAGACTCTGAACTTTAGCTCACTCGGTCAGATATCCACCTTTAAGAAGGGGTGTTACAATAGGTCTGAGGCCCAAACCCCAGATCCAGCAATTGGGAGATACTCTCTGTAAGCTAGCTAAAAGGTAACCTAGTATCGAATAATTACAAAGGATATTTAACAGCCTATTAGAAGTGTTGGTGTTTTATGCTCATACAGCAACGAACAATAAAATTGGAAACAAGATTCTCCAATTCATAAGGAAACCTTTATGTCATGGTAAATAAATATATAATAGAGGATAATTAACATGAAGATACTAAAATCTTTCATGCTTTAACATTTCTGTTCAATGCAGAAAATTCTTTACCTGGGAGTCAACTCCTGATTGAGTCTTGCATGAGTCAAATACATTTTTCCAATACAGAGATTCCTTGCTTCCATCTGAACTATCACTGACATATACTTGACTATTTTGTCCATTTTTACCTACAGAAATAGATAAGTAATTCTTTTCAGCTTCCTTACTCATCCATCATGTTCAAGAACAAACTGAAAAATACATAAACAGGAAAAAACATAGGCCAGCCATTAATTTAATACAGTACATCTGTCCAATGTCCATGTTTGCCACAAATTTTGATAGGAAAAAAAAAGTGCAATCTCAAACTAGCCAATGAAGTTATCAAATTTTACTTCTTTTATATTCGTTGTCTTTCCTTTCATTTCCCTTCTCCATTTCTCAGAGGAAGACTGGAGAGAAAGGGGGTGGGGGGGAACTTTTGAAATTTACAGTTTTTCAAAGTACAGCAAATTCCTTGGGTGTGATTTCAACCATTCTACTCTTCTTACTGTGGAGTGTAGACATAGGACCTTTTCTTTTTCCTCATTTGAAAAGGGGTGGGGGGTGTCAAACATATAGGGGCTAAGAGCTATGGCTAACTGAATTTTCACTCCGTCACAATAGTAATTTAAAAGTGAACATTGTCTCCACATATGATCAAATATTGGCCAAAGTTCTTCAATCTATCATGCTATAAAAGTGTATTAAATAAAGATCTTTCTTCATGATTCCTGAATTTGATATGGTACAAAAGTTGGGATTATTGCCTCTATTTAATAGATATTGAACATTAAGGCCCTTCTAAACTTTTTGATCCAACATCTTCACTGTTTTCTTCTGAGTTTGTACAATTGCAACACTAGTGACTATAGGCATCTACCTCTGGCAATTGCATGCAAATATGCATTTAAATAGGCAGTTGAGATTAAGATTTATTATCAGGCTACAATCTTTTCAGTAACAAACATTGCACAATATTCAACTTTTCTTGCATGGGTTTTTGACAGAAGAGAGCATAAAAATGCATAAAAGCTATCATGAACAACAAAATCAAGAGAAAAAGCTGTCATTCAATTGGCATATTGCTTTTCAGGATAGTAACTAAATATGTGAAAATTTCACCAAGTCAACTAAATTAAATAATTTCCAAGCAAACATGGAGGATAAAAAATAATGTATTATGTCAATTTTGACAGTTGGCAAAATAACAAACCTCCATCCGGAAGCAGCCCAAAACTATTTGAATAATTTTCCACCCTAGGATGTTGAGAATAAAGGTGATCTTGAACAATATCATTTGGTTCGTACAGTAGACCTGCTTGTAATTCCTGCTTGGTGATCTCTCTTCCATATTCCAGAAATCTTGAATCATTTGTATCTCCATCCAGGCAGCACAATGGACTCATTTCTTTGAAGCTGTCCTCGTTCAAACTTAACTGCTCCTCAAGCCTCTTTAAAGCCTCACTAACTTGAAGATCAGCTGAACTGGCATACTCTACTGCATTATCTATTCCATTGTTCTTAATGACTATATCAGAACTAACTTCAACAGACCCAGGACTAGATGAATTCTGATACGGTTCATGCACATCGCTAGCTAGAGAGTTGGATCCAGGATTTTGAGAAGTATAAGAGTTTGGACTTAAACTAAAACCAGAAGAGGATACCGGTGACTGCACAATGGATGCAGAACTGGGCTTAGCCTGTATATAAATATGAAGAGTGACATTAGTTTAGAAGATAAAGCAAAGCATGTCTACCCCTCATGGGAAACGGTAAAAGTTATATTGAATACCAGCTACACAGAGAAGAAGTGTTGGAAGAAAACTCATCCCATGAAAAAGATAGCATGGGAACCATGCTAAGGGTAAGAACATCTGGCTGGACAGATTTCGATTCTAGCAGAAATAATGAATAGTTATTAGTCTAAATACCCAAACTCACCTCATTTATCTCCCTATAATGAACGAGAACAATATGCTCATATGCCCTGCCAAAGAACTAAAAAATTAGCAAATATGCCTCCCCAAGGCTCAAAATGGATGGCTAAATATTTCATATCAGGAAATGAATGCTGTAAATAAATATACTATGGAGTACACTTACGGCTCCAGCATCCAATAGCTACGCCTCTGAAAATTGGGGTTCTGCGCTCCATGAGCATAGTAACAATTTAAAGTTTCAACATTACCCACCTGGTCATGCATACAACCTATCACCCCTCAGATTGAAGAAATATATGTAGAACTCCATTGACATAAGAATAATCAAATGCATTGAACATTCAACACTAACAGAGAAAGAGATATCCTTCTTTGGTTCTTCAGGTCAATTAGCCATGGTTTTCAAGTATTCTGTGTGTGTGTGTATCTTTCCTACACAACAAGAGTTCATTTTATATCACTGAATTAGCCAATGATTTGCCTTATGATAAGTTCCTGGGGGATACGAGTGATTCGTTTATTTTCTAAATAACCAAAATCACAGATTTTACAAAAATTTCATCTCATAAAATAGAAGATAACAAATAGAAGGCCATAATTAAAATGCAGGGGGTGTTTGACAAAACCTTAAGCCTTTCATGGGCTTCGCCGACAGTCCTTCCATCCTTCTTTTTACGCCAACTATGACCATCTTTACGAAAGAAACGAAGAACTCTCTTGTTGAAAAGAAACAAAGAGCCACCTATAAAAGAAATTTTCCAGTTCATAACATGGACATCCAAAAACGTAATAATAGCAGTAAAATTATAATTAACGAAATATGATAATTCAAGTTAAAAAATTTTACCTGTTGGCTTTTGAGGAGGCTCCTGGGTCAGTTCATACTTCTCATGGTTTTGCAGTATAAAGAACACTTCCGCTGGCTTTAACCACCGAGCTTGAGCTTCTCGAAAGAGATTATTAATATCATACTCTGAGATTATTGACATAAAAAAAAATTAAAGTTATTTTCTATATTTCCCAAATTAGTTAAGCCCTAAATCACATTTAAATCTAACTTAAACAGTAATGAGAGAAATTCAAAAACGAAAAACAAAAGATATCTTATACTTACCCGATTGCGCCATCTTCAGTTCCTATAAAAAAAAAATAAAAAATAAACAAACTGTAGGGAAAAAGACATGGTTGCGCTCATTGGAACGGGGAACCTTTAACTGGACCGAGGAGGAAATGAATCTCAAGTCAAAGGTCCGAGCGGGAATAGGAATAACCGGGTGGCGGAAGAAGGGAGGTAAAGTGAATTCTACACTGGATCTCACTTGAACCAGGTCAGGTCTAAGCTCTTAATTAGTACCATGTCACAGGAAAAGAGCGAAGAAGAGAAAAGAAAGACAAGGGATTGGAATTTGACTTGAAAAATCTCAGGGTTACTCACTGTACGGCTGGGACTTATAATATTGTGGAATCACTGGAACCACGAAGGTGCGGTGGAATCTGGTTGCCCATAAGAAATGATGAGTGCGGTTTAGTTCATGACGTGGCAAGTTTTGACTGGCTATAGTCAATAGTAGGGCCCTTTAGTATGTTCCCGCTGGACACGCACTTGTTTGTACCGCTGAACATACGCAAATCCAAATAGAAAAAACTGCAGCTGCGACTTGTGAGTCGGAAACCCATTCTAATCCATTGGAAGTCAGTAAGTCATGGATTCATGTGGGATGCGCATCAGAGTCCGAAGCATTGGCAGGCAAGGCAATTTTGGCATAAGGAAATTGGCTTTTGACTCGGTGTTTAACACAAGGAAATGGCGTTATGGTGATGGAGTATTCATTTTTTAGTATTTGTAGAAAGCTGGGAGGAAGGGTCGTTGGCCTTAGCAAGTGGCCTGGCCAGACCAGACCTGGGAGATAATGCGCTGAATATTTTACGAGATTTTAAAAACAATAAACACGTGCAAAAGGTGCCTGACTGCCTGCCCCTAGAATCTAGATTCACGTTATCCACTATGTGTACAGTACAAGGATATTTCTTTCTCACTCATCGTACTTGATCCATTTCTTACACCAAGAACAGCCCCTCCAACCATCACTTTCTTCCAGCTCTATTTTTTATATATTTATTTATTTGGAAAAAGAGAATTCAAGCTAACATCGAATCATTTGTTATAATGGTGCATATGATTTATGGAACATTTCCTTCTGGTGGAAATCGGAAAATTTGATTGGTGTTGTTTGGTCTCGATTGTTTAATTTGTTTTCCTGTGTTAGCTTTTCTGAGATTTCCTTTTGCATCAAAGAAGGGAAAAAGGAAAGTTTCAACTTATCTCCAATTCAATTTTGTAAGGTACATATATGGGCCTTTTTGTTCTACTGTAACTCTACATATTTGTTTTGATAGTGGAACCTATGATTGGGAACTCACGCTGCCTTCCCACATAGATGTGGCTCCCTCTCCCATGATGCTTTAGAGCTAAAAAGGTAGCGCAATTTGGAAAGTAGGATTGAGTGGAAGTTTCTTTGTGTTTCCCCACTCCCGCCCTGGTAACGGGAGTTGTTGCTGCTCATGGAAGGACTGGAATGGAATTGTGGTCTCCATAATTGCGTGTGCTTTTGGAAAATTTGGACTGACAAAAAGTTGTAATCTTTTGCTTTCTTTACTTGTACCACTTTGCATTGCCTCTGTTTATACCTCAAGATTCGTGTTTTCATTATATACAATTAAATATAAAATATGTTAAAATTAAAAATAAATATGATACAAATAATATTCATATCTTAAATTTAAAATATATATATATATATATATATTTAATAATTATATAATATTATATAATTAACACGTTTATTAAATATGTCAATTTACGACACGACATGATTAATAATACGTTTAACACGACTAAATAAAAATATTTATAATTAAATAAAATTTTATTATTTAAATTTTAAATCAATATTTATAACAAAATAAAATAATAATAAACATCAAATATAACAAAAAAAATCAAAATTAAGATTTAGACATAGCATAATTACATTATTATCTTCATAAAATATAAAAAACTTATTAAAATAATTTTTAAAATTATTTAAGTAAAACTAAAATAATCTTTGATTATTAATTTTTAATAAGTTGATAAACGTATCACATATACACGTTTGAACATGATTAAACACGTTTATACATTTAAACATAATTAATATGATTAATTAAATAAATTTAAATGTGTTTTAATCGTTTTCATGTTTTAAATGTATTTAATATAAATAAACACAAAACATGTTAAACTAAACTCAAATTTACTTAATCTTGTATCTTATTGTGTCTTGTTACTGTATTGTATTTAAAATTATCAAATCTAGCTTTATCTATTCTCGCGTAAGGCCAAACTCTGGGCTGAATCCAATGAATGCCTTTCCATCTCAATCTCTTTCGTCTCTCTCCATAGTTTTGTGGGTAAGTTCGGAGTCCAAGGGCCTGACAGGGCCACAATAAGTGAATTCAGATGAACCTGTCACTGTTCGGACTAAAACCAATGGTCTTACACGACACGCCTTCAAAAAGCACCGTTTGATAGAGTATCTCTAAGTCTGAATCCTTGGAATTGGAAAAGGGTTGCTATAGTGGAGATACTAGTTAAGTCAATGAAAGGACATGGTAATATATTTTCTCTACCGTGTCCAAGTCATACCTGCTTAATCTAAGCTGGCAGAAAACGACTGAATTCCTTCATGGTACAGTATGCTAACATCAAGTTAAAATAATGCCCCTGCATCACATTAATTTGTTGTTATGATTCCAGTTGACTACATAACCAACTTGATTTTGCTTTCGAAATCAAGTCGAAAGAAAGTACTTTTTCAACATACTAACATCAATCCTGTTGCTTTATATGCCACATATTCGTATGTTTTTTTAATAGAATTGAGGTATACCACTTATTCTCTTCTCTTTTACTCTTCTTCGAATGGTATGCTAGTTGAAGAAATCCGGGCAACTAATTAATGGACAGGCCAAATCTCGAATAGAAGTTCCCGCTCTGCCTGCCCTAGACTAGAAAATTACTATGATTTCGAGTAGAGGATTGGCATTTGGTAGCTCTCAAGTGATTTGGAAGAGGAACACACATGGACCCCTAGAAAACGAAAAACTGGCCTCACGCATGCCTTCTTACGTGCATTATAAGGTGAGAGAATGACCTAAAATCAGAGGGACGCAGGCAGAGGGGACCATCCTTTGCGACTTGTTCTTGTTATGACCGACGCAACGACCAAGTCAAGTCTGATATGCACCTCTTTAATTTCTTTTTCTATGTTCTCATAAGAAATTAACAGCACGAAAAAGGCTCCTTTTAGTTACCAGACACAGTAGGAGATTCTTGTTTTACTATGGATCCGTCATAAATATTATTTTTGAGACCTATATTTGTTTAGAAAATCAAAATTTTATTTTAAATGTAAAATATTTTAATAATTAACGGAAAAATATTTTAATAGTTAGTTAAGATCTTGAACAAGGGCGAACTCAGAAATTTTTCTGAGTAGTGTCACTAAGATGATATTTAGAAAATTTTTTCCTTGATACAGGATCTGCTGGTGGTATACTTAGATCAAATTTAATACGACTTTGCTTAGAAGAATATTTGTTGAGTACTGTCTTTAGTAGAATTTAGTTGTTGTTGCCCAGAATCTAAATCTTGTGAGACAATTCTTTTCTTTTAAAATATCTTTTCATGACTTATTTATCTAAAATTAGAAAACTTGTTAAAATTACTAATTGGTATAAATTAAAATATTAGAATTAATTAAAATATGATCTTAAATAACAAATTATGACAATTTTCTATTCATTGATCAAAACTAAATATAAGCATCTACAAACCACATAAAGTTAAATAAAAAAAACAAATAATCAAATAATATATCTACAAAATAAATTAAAAAAAGAAAGACACATAATTTCAAGATATTATTTGGCATGTAATACTATTTTCTATTAACTATAATATAATTATGAACTCAAATTATCAAATTAATCCAAAAATATTTAGAGATGAAGTATTTAAAAACTTAATTTGGGTTAAAAATTAGTTATAATTGAAGCCTAGATGAGTTGTTTGAGAGAGTGAAAAACACAACCAAGGACCAAGAAGGAGAAGGACTTGAATTTTTAGATAGAGAATGTAGTTTAGGTTTTGACATTTTTTTAATAAAATATTAAATTATAAAAAGAAAATTTTTTGTCTTTTCTTGTAGTATTTAACTACTAATACATAAATTACTTTTACTTAGAGTCTTGACCCCACTCCTTATAAAATTATAAAAAAAAAAAGAAATAATAGGGTTC
>NC_030851.1:16183941-16186870 GCF_000208745.1 Theobroma cacao | reverse complement strand
AAAAAAAAAAAAAAGATAATGGGTTCATTAGTATATTAACTACCATAAACCCTAGATAAATAGTATAAAAACTAAAACATTTAGGAAGTGACACCACTCCCTCTAACATGGACCTGCCCGTGCTCTTGAGGACGTGAGACATTTTTTGAACAAAAAAAAAAACTTTATACTAAACCTACAAATATAAGTTTCATGAATAACAACAGATAACTCAAAATATTAAAAAAAAATTTAAAAATGATATTTAATTTAAAATATTTAAAATATTAATATATAAATTATTCAACACTATTAAAATTGAAAAAAGTATGTTTTAATGAAATCATTCAATGCAATTAAAATTTTTATTTATAAATTGAATAAATCTTACTAATAATTATAATAAAAAATATTTCAATTATCATCATTCGAGGAATACACATTTATAAGTATAGGTTTTAGATGCCTTACACAATTGATGGATATTGATATTTTTATAGTGTTATGATAAAAAAATTGATGAAATGGAAATTTTTTTAAAAAATTTAAAACGCACTTTCATTACAAATATGCGGTTAAATACTTTGAGAAATATCATTATTGATTTTGTCCATTTTCATTTCCATTCTTAGTTTTGATCCAAAATTAATGAAAATCAAATGATACCATTATTTTATAATCAACTCATATTTATCATCCTAACACTCACATAACTCCACCAATGATGATGAAAAATATTTTCCATAGGATAATCAAAACAACATAAAATATTTTTGATAGTTTATTTAAACAATTGAAAATATTAAATTTTCTCGGAAAATATTTTACATAGAAAAAATATACCCTCAACAAGTTATTTTCCAATTACCAAACGAACCCTATATTACATACCATTTTCCTTTTGCAATTGCCTTTATATTGTTAGAGATTGATGGGAGAATCGAGACAACTGCAAGAATTGGGAAATTATAATAGTGTTGATAGAATTGATATCATGCATTTATGGTAATAATCTCACACTAATAGCTTATTCAATTATAATAGTGTTATTAACATGTGCACTGTGCCACGATCTCAGAGGGAAGCAATGAATCTCACATCGGTTATGTACTAGAGTGAGATTGGATATTTAAGTGTTCACAACATCTTCAACTTGTGAAGCACTTTTTCCGTGAGACAAAATTGTGAAACCAATAGGGCCAAAATGGACAATACCTTGCAAGTTGATGTGAATCATACCTTTTAGAACCTTATCCCTTACAAAATGATAGTCATTCTGTCAATCTCTATGGTTTTAAATTGGACTATTGAGACATAATTCCTTGTCTACTTGCAAAGTGTTAACATTTGCAAGTTGAAATCGAACTATTAAGACATAAGTATTCCTATCCATTTGTAGCTTGAAATTGGACTCTGTTGAAACATAAGTATCCCTTATCTACCCTTAGGGTAGAAGCAGACATGTACCTTAAGTTGGTACGGACTAAGTTCCTTTTCTTAAGTTCGTTATAGCTAGCGTGACACTTGAGTGGATGCTTTCACACAAGCTAGCAAGAAATTGTTTACATCAAAACAAGCACACAATATAGCCACGAGTTAGTTCATGAATGCACTAGCAAAATCATAAGGCATAATGAATGCCATTTATACAACCATTGTTCCCATAAAAAGGAAAATATTTTATTAATAATAGAAAGATTACAAAGGATCGAAGATATCACCATGCCATCATTAAGCCAGGGGGACATCCCTAAATGGTTAGCTTAACATATACTGAAACCAATTAGGTAGCCTAACATTCCGCCGACTGCTCACCTCTTCTAAAAAGCTAACAAACATTTACAAGTGTGCTACCAATAACCATTACATTCCTTGAAATAGGGACACGTTTTCCCTTAAGGGACCTTTCCTTAACAAGCTAACAAGTTTTTACAAGTATACTTTCAATGACCATTACATTATTTGAAATAAGGACACTTTTCCCCCAAGACACAAGATGACTACTCTCCTAGACACATTTATATAGTCATGGCTTATTGTGGACTATTGTAGACGAATGAGCTTGAAATTAGACTATTAAGACATTAGGTACTTCAAGACTTTGTAAGCATTTTATAGATAAATAAGCTTGAATTTGGACTATTGTAGATGAATGAGCTAGAAATTGGACTATTAAGACATTAGGTTCTTCAAGACTCTATAAGTAGCTTGTAAGATGAATGCGCTTGAAATTGGAGTATTGAAACATATGTATTCCCTGTCCAAGTGACTTTTTTAGGTACTTCAAGACTCTGTAAGTAGCTTGTAGATGAATGATGTTAGTCTAAGTGCTTTCTTTAGGTACTTTAAGACTCTAAGCAACTTGTAGATGAATGAGCTTGAAATTGGACTATTAAGACATAAGTATTCCTTGTTCAAGTGCCTTCTTTAGGTACTGCAAGACTCTATAGGTAACTTGTAGATGAATCAGTTGTCTAAGTGCATTCTTTAGGTAGTTCAATACTTTACAAGCAACTTATGGATGAACGAGCTTGAAATTGGACTATTGATGTCACGACCCAATTTTTCGGGCCATGACCGGTGCATGAGCTCAATGAGCATAGCTCACTAAGCCCAAGCAAGCCTATCCATTTACCTTTGCTTAACAAATTTATCATATCATGCATACACACACACCTTTTCTCGGGTGTGAACATAGTCAAAACACAATGGCATTATCGATAATAATATACATGCACTATACCAGTTATGTATTTAGCAATTTACATTGCATACACATATTCACATTGTTAGATTGTATTCACAATACAAAAGGACCCATGACTTCCAGTGGAGACATTTACAATAAAAGGGATTACTATCGAATGCCAGACACATACCCAGGAGATGCACTACGGGGACTCCTCGATCTAGGGTCCAACAGTCACCTGATCTGAAAACATGAATTTTT
>NC_030851.1:16139691-16182402 GCF_000208745.1 Theobroma cacao | reverse complement strand
TCTTCCTTTGTTCTTGTTGCTGGTTGCCTAGGCAGAATATGGTGAGAGAATTGGGGATTTAATGGGCTGATTTCTATAGAAAATAATAAAATAATCAAGCATGCCACGTGTCACATGCTTACTGGCCCATTTTTTAACTTTTTGACTTTTTCTTCTTAATTTTCCACTACAAATATTCTGGTACTTATCCAATCCTACCACAATTAAAATTCCTTGGTCTTGACAAGTGCTGGGGCAAAGCATTTACCGATTTACCCCCGAGATGGAAAAATTACGATTTTGCCCCTATACTTTGAAATGTACCGAAATCACATTATTTCTACTTTTCAACCTCAAATAACACTAATATTGATCAATATTAACCAAATGGGGTAAAAATTGTTTTATAAAAATTCTCATTTAGTCCTCTAGTGGCAAAATTACTATTTTACCCTTGGGCTCCAAAAATACCGAGAATCACAATATTTCACTAGTAAACATCATTTTATACTCCAATAATCATAATTATATTTCATATAATTATTCTTGATCAAATGTGATCAAATCTTGGCTAGAAATCTCCATTTTATCATCAAATGGTAAAATGACCGTTTTGTCCCTAATTGGTCAATTTTTCTAATGGACTCCAAATTGGACCTTAAACTCCGAATCACTATTCTAAGTCATTCTGTGGGTTTCAAAATTTTCAATTTCCTCTTAGAATTTCTATTTGAACTAGTTCAAGACTCGATTTAACTTAGTTGTACCACTCGGTACAATACCGTCTTTTAATCGAGCTTGACAAGGTCTCACAATTGAGACATAAGTATTCTCTTTCCAAGTGCATTCTTTAGGTACTTTAAGACTTTGTAGGAAGCTTGTAGATGAATGATGCTAGGTCTGTCCATGAATTGTGAAAGACATTGTACTATATGTACAATATCAAGTCTTATGAATGTCAAGTATAACAGCCTTCCAACAAGCTTCATATAGCTTGTAGCATCTGTCAACAATTTTACTTTATCATCCCTTGTCAATTTGTGGTTATAATCCATAGGTGTGGATGTTAACTTTGCTATTAGGAAACCACCTTCATTAACTAAGTCTAATGTGTACTTTTTTTTACAAACAAAAATCTCTTTTTCAAATCTAACAATTTCAAAATCTACGAAATATTTTAATGCACCTGGATCCTTAAGCTTGAATTGTGATTTCAAGTATTGCTTCAATTGATGAAGTCTAATCACATTGTCATCAATATGCACTGATAAAGTTATGAAATCACCCTTCTTGTTTACCTTAGTGCACAAAGAGTAATCACTTTTAGACAGTTGAAATCCAAAATTTAACAAAAATTGTGTGAATTTTGAATTCCATTGTCTTGAGGCTTAATTGAGACCACATAAAGACTCTTTAAACTTGTAAACAAGTTTATAGCTTGCTGGATACTCCCCTTTAACCTCAAAACCATTCGGGATAGAATTTCATTTATCATGAAAGAATAAATCATTCCCTAGATTGTACAATAAATCACAACTTGATTTTGAACTACTATATCCTAACAGTAACATAATAACCCAAAATCAAGGAATAACAAGAAGGAAATCCAATCTCACCAAAACAACAAAACACAACACAAGGCATTGAACAATCAAGGCATGAACCCTCGTTATAGTGAGTCCACCATATTTCCTAGATCCACCAAATTTATTTGAGAATAAATTTCAAGGCTTCATGCCTTGAAATCACAATTCAAGCTTAAGGATCTAGATACATTAAAACATTTCCTAGATTTGGAAATTGTTAGATCTGAAAAAGAGATTTTTGCTTGTCAAAGAAAGTACACATTAGACTTAGTCAATGGATGTGGTTTCCTAGGAACAAAGCCAACATCCACACTTATGGATTATAACCACATATTGACAAAGGATGATTTCATAACTTTATCAGTGTATATTGATGACAATGTGATCAGTAGATCATCAATTGAAGCATCAGAAAAAGTGAAGCAATATTTGAAATCACAATTCAAGCTTAAAGATCTAGATGCATTAAAATATTTCCTAGATTTGGGAATTGTTATATTTGAAAAAGAGATTTTTGTTTGTCAAGGAAAGTACACTTTAGACTTAGTTAATTGAATCTTAAGATTCAAGGCATGAAAGCCTCATTATAGTGAGTCCACCATATTTCACTTTCAGTTAATCTCATATATCTTTAGCAGTATGGAAAGTCTCAAGCTCTCTAATATAATCATCATGTATGCAACTTAACATGGTAAAGCATGCAATACGATGCTTTTTAAGTTAATTTTGGTAGGCCTCTAAATCCTTTTGACGTTGGGTTATATTCTGTTGCTCTAGTAGATTTATGTTATTAGTTAAAGTTTTCAGCACTCTTTCGTCATTTAGAAGATGTTAAATCTTGCTATGCCATATATCACAATTAGTCTTATTAAGCTTTTTTTTTTTAAGTTCTATGATTGTCATTTTTTACATCATTGTGCAAGCTTCTAGTTAGGCACTATATTCAATATTTTATTCTGAAATTAATTAAACCTTAAAATTTCTTCTCATACACTAAGCTCAACAATTTTCACTTTTAAGATCCATAATCATCTCTAAGCATATAAGGTGTAATATGTAAATTCATCCCTTTATCCTCGTTATAAGATTTTACCATCACATAAATATGTAAGGTGAGTCCAATGTGACTCTATTGGTATTCAGGTGCATCATGTTAAGACAATTTTATTTATAATAAGTGGTGTGTAAATATATTTATTCACTATGCTTTTATTTAATACATCAAGAATTACAACTCCTTTTTACAATAGGTAATTCCTAATACATTGCATTTAATGAAATATCATAATAAGGGAAAAGATGCAAGAGGGAAACTAGAGAATGTACGAGTGGCATAGAGGATGTAGATTTTTCATTAGAGAAGGTCACGAGAATGGTAGGAGAAGGAAGTTTGTCAGCTACAGGAACCAAGGACACTAACGATGGTCGGATATTACATCTTGGAGGAATAAGTTATTCTCGGTGTTTGTTATGAACCTATTCCCAAGGACTATGTGGCAGGAAATTAAGGATTGTTTTTAAAGATTTAGAGTAATTATGAATATTTACTTCTTCAAGTCCAATCATAATAAATTTGTTGGCTTCACGTTCATTCGATACATATATGAATGAAAGTTAAGGAAAGCTACTAATGCGAGGTAGGGAATAAGAATAAAAGGGAAAAAACTTGTTGTAAGGAGGGTTAAAAGAAGAATGGGTAGATTGGGTATGATGAAGGGTAGAGAAAGGTCCAAAACTTATGGAGAAGTTTTGGGGGAGAGGCATTGTCACGACCCGATTTCCAAGCCGTGACCAGCGCATGGACTTTATGGACGTAGTCCATTAAGCACAAGCAAGCCTACCTATATTTTCTTGCTCATTATTCCATCAAAGTTATTAAAGTCACATTTCGTAATTTCGAACCAAAATAATGCCAACCATTTCTGACTCTTAGTGGCATACCAATCCAAATATACATACATTGTCTAAAATATATGTCTTAACAATTTACATCAGGTTTGTCTATACATATAAAAAAGAAGACTCAATTTCCCGCGGAGAGACTCAGACGAATGTACAGCTACTGAATGTCGAGACACCTATCAAGGGTCGAATATACGAAGACACCTCGACTTAGTTACCAACTACCTTTTGATATGAAAACATGAAGTTGAAAACGATGGGTATAAACCTAGTGAGTGAACATATGAAGGGAACAAGCAATATAATAAGGAAAAGTTTGAAATCATAATGCACTTATTTGAAAACGATGCACTTTAGCTTAAGTCCTTATTAAAACCCTCATTGAACTCTTGGTTGATAAATCATGTGACGATAGAGAATTCATATTCAACATGAAATTGGAGAAGTGGAAACTATGGCAAAAGCTAGCCAAATGATAAGCGGAACAAAAAGTTTCATTCTCGCTGCAGCGAGAAACAGAGCAACAAGAAAGACTTCTTTTCATCCCAAATAAACCATTTCACTATAATGCAAATCAATTTGGAACACTAAAAAAAAATGCTCAAGGTTCAGCAAGCAGGATTCCACATACCTTATAGTCACACATGTTATTCATAAAATCTTTATTGCATTAATACATCTGAACATATGCAAACATGTATGTATATATATACATCCATCGCCTCCCCAGTTCATGTGCATCCCCTCACATCGCGCACAATCAGTGCCATCGTGTACATCCCCCCACATCGTGCACACGGGCACTATCATCATCCATCTCTCATGTCACCATCATCACCGACATGTGCATCCCCCCACATCATGCACATACACGGTTATAATCATTATACACAATATCATTCATCATGCACAACACACTTATTTATATATCATCATACTACAATAGTGCATGAATCCAAAGCAATCACATATCACAACATAAAACCATTTTGCAAAAGCTTGTTCCCAAGGCACTTGTCTTTTGAAAAACTTGATAATTCATTCAAATGGGTGGCAAATACATTATATTTCCCAAAACAAGTTCTAAAGGCAGTCCACTCACCAATTGATTGTAGAGCCTTTAGATGACTCCAATTCCCCTAATTGTCCAAATGAGATGATGGGGCTTCCTTAGAATCTAAGATCACATTAGCATAAGCAATAGGTCAATTTACACACTATGAACCCTAAAAGCTATCTCTTAACTAGCTTTCAATTGCCACATTAAATGGCTATCTATGTTCACTATCTTAATCATTAAAAAGTAATGAACATAGTCAACAACAAAATAGCTCATAAATCCCAATTACTAGCCATTTTCTGTAGCTAAAAACCAAGCTTAATTCATCATTTACCCTAGGGCTCCTTTGTAGTCAAATTCTCTTCCAATTGCTTCCAAATCAATAGGGTAATTCTCTCTTTCTCTCTCTAAAATGTCTAACTAGTGAGAGAAAATGCAGAAATGAGATTTATCAAGGGTTTTAAAGTGAGAAGATGAAATAGCACAAGGGTTTATGGAAGGGTGCACCAAAAGCATAAAAATTGAAGCTAAAGAGAGAAAGTTATGGAAGCTTGANAATGTGGGATGGGAGGAAGAATAAGAAGATCAAGTGTTGGAAATCTAAGGAAGGTGTTGGAGAATGAAGATATTTATAGTTAAAGCTTATCCAATTGTTCATAAAATTACAATAATGCCCGTAGTAATGCCACTTGTCTTCCTCTTGTTCTTGTGCAATCTTTTACTCTTTTGACACTAGGAAAAGGTCCAAAATCCTCTTAAAGAGGTCCCTTAAGTAGCCCCTAAAAGTCCTAGCTTCAAAAACCCTAAAATATTGTTATTTGTGGAATTTATGGTGAGGGCCGCAGCTCTCAATTTCCAGCACCGCGGTGCTCAAATATTCTGCCAATTTCTGTTCTTCTAACACCGTGCTTTCACTTTGACAAAGATTTTGACCACATCTTCCCATCAAAACTGGGCAAAGTTGTAAACATCAAAGTTATAGCCCTGCTTCTTAGCTTCTAATGGTCTAAAAATAATGTTATTTGAACTTCTTTAGTGGGAGATATACTTGAAAACCTAAAACTTATGCAAATAAAGCAACAGTCCATTATGCACCTTTATTCACCAATTGAAATTATTTTTGATCCTACTTCTATAACGACATAAAATAATTATAAGTAACGTAAAACTAGCATCATTAGCTCAAAATAAACCTTTAAACCTAAGTTCCACCTCGAGTTACGAGTCTCTGAAAGTCAAGGTTTCACAGGCATAGTACTAAAAAAGAAGAGAGAAAGACTAAGATAAAGTTGGAAAAGCAGACACAACAAATCGTTCAGGAACGGACTGAGAAAAAGGTAGGGGAAAAGTACACTAAGTGGTCCGAATGTTCTATCTAAATGAAAGATATTAATATTGAATGGGTAGAACGGTGTGTAGTTGGATGACCAAGGGAAAGCCTTAGCTCTAAAGGTATCCAACATGCTCTCCAAGCTGAGGGGGCATGGGTCCATGTTAGAACAATGGTAAGCTACTTAATGTTGATATTTTTTAAGGATAGTAAGGAAATGCAGTGTTTTTTGGGCTTGTATCAAGAAATTTTTGAAGTGTGGTTTGAGGATATAAAATCATACAAGAAATGGAATGAGGGCAGAATCTATCAAGTGTGGGTTAGACTTGAAGACATCCCTTTGCATCTGTGGCGTAAAACCACATTTGAGCCATTTGGGAACAGGTAAGGGAAGTTTATTAGAGAAGATTGTGTGACAAAAGAGAAAGGTAGGCTTAATTATGCAACAATTCTAGTGAAAGTAGATAGCAAACTTAAAATTATAGCGATTAACAGGGTCATAGCTAAGGAAAAGTTCATGAATTCGAGTCACTATCATTGGATCAGTGGGTTATGCGAAAAACCTAAGGTCAATTGTGAAAAAGAAAGGGAAAACAGTGGTTAAAAGCATAGTTAGCTCATTAGAGTTTTTTATAGCGACGATGAAGGTGAGTCTAATAAGAAATTTGGATTTCTTGATGTTGTTAGGAACATAGAGTATCCGTGCTTTGTGGAAGAAGAAGATGGGACAGAACCATGGCAATTCGCTAGTGATTTCGAGGAGTATGGTGGGAATTGTGTTAATAACGTGGAAGCAGATGGCTAAACTCAAATTTCAAAATTTGAAAAATCATAAGAGGATAGTAAGAATGAAAGTGAGAAAAAAACTAAGGAAAAGAGCAACTGGATTGGGTCGTGCAAGCTCAAATCACTTGATGAGGTGGAAAAGAGAAAGTTGATTTATGAGGTCAACGCCTAAGAAGGATACTTAGAGTGCACAAGTAGGGGAGAAATTGAGAAAAGGAACTTAAGCCTAGGTAAAATGAAGGAGGCAAGCCCAAGGATGGAGGCCTATTGTTTTGGAAATGAAAGGGAGACACAAAAGCAGTTGTGTAGTGTCAATTCATGAAAGAAGAAAAGATACAATGAGTTATTGCCACGAGGGCTTTATTCATATGTCAAACAAAATGGGGATGTGACAGTGAATGAGGGAAATACTAGTAAGATTTGGTGAAATCCACAAGGTCAGATGGGAAAACTCTTAAGGGAAAAATGGTAACTTTAAAAGGCTTCAACTCAAGAAAAAGAAGATAGAAAAAAGAGAATAGAAACAAAGAAGTTGTGCATTTTAATGTGGATGTCATTGACAAAAAAGAAGCAACCAAGTAGGGATTGAGCCAAGAAAGGACGATTAGTGAAATGCCTCTAGGGGTTTAATGGAAGAAAGAAGTGAGAGTCAAGTAAGGGAAAAAAGAATATGGAGGAAAAAAAGTAAAGTGGGCGGTAGTTACCAAAGTAGAGAAAGTTGGAAAATGGGTGGTGGTAAGTCATATGTGAATAGTAAATTAGGAGAATTAGGAGAAAAATGTGAGATGGAAGATGGTAGGGCCACTAGTAGTAAGTTACAGACTCAAAGGAAAAAAAAATTAAAAAAAGAGATTAGAGAATATTTGAGGGGTACTAAAGAAGCAATGGAAAGCCTTAAGGAATGTGTTTCAGAGTTGGAGAATGACAGTGTTCGAGGGGTACCGCAATCGATCAATGAAGCAATAGCCACTTGGGAGCTGAGTAGGAATATAAGTGTTTAGTTTAAGGCAAGTAGAGACACAGTGGTGCAGAGGTTCCAAGAGATGGAGGTTGGGAATGAAGGAAAAGTAGTCTTAGAGAGGTTTAACAAGAGGAAGAAAGATTGAGACTAAGGGATGGTTTGTCTAGTACGGGTTGATTTTCATGATAAATATAATAACTTGAAACGCTAAAGGAATGGGGCAATGTGAGAAGAGAAGAGCCATTAGGAGAGTGATTGAATCATAAAAGTTGGGTATGGTGTTCATACAAGAGATGAAACTTCAAGAGGTGAAAAAGTCCCTATATGAAAGATTATGGAGAAAGGGTGACGTTAATGGGAGAGCAGTGTTTGCAGAAGGAAGATCAATAGGGATGATTAGTATGTGACAAAGCAATTTTTTCATAATGGAGGAATGCATCCAGTCCAAGTGTTACTTGATTGTGGGTGGGATGGTTAGAAGATTGAGTTCTAAATGTGGTTTTATAAATAATTACACACCCAATGAGGAAAGAAAAAGAAAGGATGTGTGGGATGAGTTAATGGAGCAGATGAGAAAGTCTGAGGTTTGGTGGGTGATTGGGGGTGATTTTAATACTGATAGATCAAAAGAGAAAAGAATCGAGAAAGGAGAGATAGGGAGATTTGCTGCTCATTTTGATAATTTCATAAATGAAGTGGGATTGGTAGATTTGCCATTAACTAAAACCAAATTTATGTGGTGCAACGATTGGGAGGAGGCTCTATCAGCAAGTTAGACCACTTTTTCATTGACACTAAAATCTTAGGTTATTTTAACAATATCTTGCGAACTTGTCTCTTTTGCTCTATCTTAGACCACTGTGCAGTGAAAATTGGGTTGAAAGAGGTTAATTGGGGTCTCAAGCTATTTTGAATATTTGATCATTGGCTTGATAAAGAAGAATTTAAGAAGCTAATTGAAGAGTAGTGGGGTAATGTGAGTGGGGGGAACAGATATGAGAATAGGGCATAGGGATGTCTTAAAAGTCTTAAGCCTAAAATCAGAGAAAGACAATAAAGTATATTCGAGAATGTTACAGAAAGAATCGTGCAATTAGAAAAGAAGCTTTATAATTTGAATCGGGGGTTTTTGGTGGAAGAAGAGGAGAGTAGCTTTAGGGAAAATTTAGTGGTAAGGAAAGCAAAATTGTGGAACCTTTATAGGGTACAGGAGAGAAAATAGAGGTAAAAGCCAACGATTTAATGCGTGAATAAAGGAGATAAGAACAACAAATACTTTCACTAAATGGTGTCGACTAGAAAGAGAGGTAATTATATTGATAAGGTGGTGAATGACAAGATGATTGAGGATCCAAAAGTAGTTAAAAAAGAAATAGCAAAGCACTTTGCAGAGTTGTATAAAAAAAATGGAGTGCTAGAAGTGGATGTGCAAGATTGTGATATTAGAATGTTGAGCCAGAATGCAATGACATCGTTCGAAGTGCCTATCACTGAAAAAGAAGTCTGGGATACCATATGTGGTTGTGAAGGCAGCAAAGCTCCGGGGCTCGATGGATACAACATGAACTTCTACAAGAAACAATGAGGTGCAGTTAAAGGTAAATTGATGGAGTTTATTATGAGATTCTTTGATACTAGTAGTCTTGGGAGTGGGGTAAATTAGTCTTTTGTCACCCTTATCCTTAAGGTTAGTAACCCTTCGAAACTCAAAGATTACAGGCTCATCAGCTTGGTTGGTAGCCTCTATAAGATTGTTGCTAAATCGTAGGATAATAGGCTCAAGAAAGTGATAGAGGAAGTCATAGAAAATAATCAGTTCGTGTTTATTAAAGGGACGCAATTGATGGACTCAGTGTTAATAGCTAATGAATTGTTGATTTGCTAAAGAAGGAGAGAACATGAGGAGTGATTCTTAAGGTGGACTTTAAGAAGGCAAACGACATTGTGGATTAGGGTTTTATTGACATGGTTATGACAAAGATGGGATTTAGGGATAAATGGAAAATATGGGTCATGGGGCACATTTCAACAACAAGGGTTTTTGTGCTTGTTAATGGATCTCCGACAAAGGTGTTTAGCATGGAGAGAGGACTTTGGCAGGGTTATCTCTCTCACCGTTTCTATTTAATCTTGTGGATGAAGTCATCAGTTGCTTAATGAAAAAAACGTAAAGTCAAGGGGTCTGTAGAGAGATCCTTATGGGAAAGATGGATTAATTGTGTCACATTTACAATATGCAGATGACATAATGGTTTTCCTTTACTTGGATCTTGAGGAGATTAAGAATGTTAGGAGATTTCTAAGAATTTTTTAAGCTATGTCAAGGTTAAAAATTAATTTTGCAAAGAGTAATTTAATTGGGATTGATATTGAAATTGAGACTCTAAAGGAATGGGCAACAGTGATGAGATATAAGAGTGACAAACTCCCAAGTAAATATCTCGGCTTTCCTTTTGGAGCAAGGCTCCACTCTTTGTAAGTCTAGAGACTAGTGATCCAGAAGGTTGAAAAGAAATTGGTGGGTTGACAAAACAAGTTGTTTTCTATAGGAGGAAAAATCACATTGATGAGGTCTATCTTTTCATGTTTGCCAAAATTTTTTGTCTATCTTTATATGCTGATGAGGGTTAGGAAGGAGATTGAAAAAATACAAGAAGATTTTTGTGGGAAGGGGATGAAAATAAAAAAAGGTATATTATGTGTCTTGGGAAAAAGTTTGTCGACAAAAGGAACTAGGATGAATTAGTGTGGTTGACTTGGAAATAAAAAATTGAGCATTGCTTAATAAGTGGATTTGGAGGTTTAAAAGTGAGGTGGATAGCCTTTGGAGAAAGGTTTTGGTGGAAAAAAATGGAGAGGGGTTTACTTTTTTACTACCAAGAGGAAAAGTAAATAGGAGAATGTCGACTGTTTGGAAAATATTACTATCCCCTTTCCCCTTATAATCGTTATTTGCTATAGGTAATGCCCAACCTTGGGTTTGCAATTGGTGATGGGAACAATATTAATTTTTGAGAGGATGGGTGGGTGGAGGGTGAAAAGCTTAAAAGGTGTTTTCCTAGGATTTTTGCTCTAGCTATTAACAAAAATGGAAAAGTATGAGAACATGGAGAATGGGTTGATGGGATATGGGAATGAAGGGTGCAACTTAAGAGACTGGCTTTGGGGTGAGAAAAGTAATAATACCAACTATTTTTAAGCATGATTGGTGGTTATCATCTAAGCCAAGTATGAGGGACAAGCTTGTATGTAAAAGGACTATGAATGGGGGGTATACAGTTAAGTCATTTTACCAATTAATGGAGGGGGAAGAGTGTGGAAGTGGATTTGTAAGTGGGGGTTGCACCTAAAAAAATAGAAGCTCTTGTTTGGCAGATTGTTCATGGTAGAGTTGCCGTAAAATGGAAACTTGCTAAGAAAGGATTGATGGGAATTGAGGCGGTTGTGTGTCTTTTGTGCAATAATGAACTTGAAATGATAAGTCACTTATTTATGAAATGCAGAGAAGTTTAGGTGTTATGGGGGCCCTAGTTCAATGAATGGAATGTGAAAAGGGTGATGCCAAACGGGTTTAAGAAATTGATGGTTATGTGGAATATTGCTTGTGTGGAAAGGGGGGATGATAGGGTTTGGAAATTAGCCATCTTTGCAATTACATGGACTGTCTGGCTAAGTATGAATGAGGTGGTGCTTCAAAACAAGAAATGGGATAAGGGGTTGATTTGGGAATGAATCAAACTTAGAATTGCCTTATGAATGAGTGCAAAATGGCCATTAGAGTTTAATTCTGGTCTAAATGTGTATAGGCAACCCATTATGGAGATTAAACAAAGAAAGAATGAAGTCAAGAAACTGAATATTGTGTGGAAAAGGCCAAAAAAAGGGGAAATCCAATTTAATGTGGATGGCATAGGGAATGAGTGTCCAAGTGAAGCTAGTATTGAAGGGATTATGAGGAATGAGTTTGGAAAAGTTTTGATTAGATTCTCAAAATCTATTGGGATCGAGACTCTAATATGGCTGAAATTGCTGCTATTAAGGAAGCTTTCACTTTGTTTTTTGAATCACCCTAGGCAAATGAATGTTGTCTTATGGTCGTAAGCAATTCTAGGAATGTTGTCAAATGGGTTAAGGAGCCTTAAGAACCACCATGGAGATTTAAGAGGTGGATCTTGCATATTGAAATGATCAAAAAGAAAATCAAAGAATGGAGAGTTGACCATATTCTGAGGGAAGGCAATCATGAGGTTGACTCTATTGTGAATGAGGGAGTTAGTAGGGAAGTGAGTTGTTGGAGTTGAAATTAGACAGGTAAAGATGGTGCTGATGCAAGCATTTTCTGGGTTTTGGCTCAAGGTTATCTGATGCTTTTATCACTTTGAGAGTAAGGTTTTCATATCAAGGCTTTTCTTTTTGTTGTTATGCTAATGATCTGTTTATGGTGGATGTTCCCATGGGCTTGGATGTTTATGTTTCTGTTGTCTTCTATGTTGAATGTCCTAGTTGAGATAGAAATTCTTCAAATTTTAATATTTTGTATACAGTGAATAAGTATAGGATTATGGTTGTTATGAGATATGGATATGTGAGGTTCATCTTGATCTCATAGGCAACTTGATAAGAGAACATAGAGTTTTGCTATCACATAACTCGAATTGTGTCCTTGCCAGCTACCAAAAGGTGGTTTCTTTTGTAAAGATTTTTTTTGAAATGAAATTAACTTTAAAAAAAATAGAAATGTCGCATTGGCATTTGTATTCATAAACTTGTATTGAACAAACAATGCACTTCATGAGCATTGTTGGAGATTTCCCACACATCTCAAAAGTGATTAGCTTCTAGGTGTAACCTTAAAAAAATTAAAATTTATGATGTCGCTTGTTCATCTATAACTTCCCAAACATATCCCCATCAGTCTCAAACTCTTCTTGTTCAGTTTCACTTACCACCGCTTTCTCCACTTTTCTCCTTAAAAAACCCAAAAAGAAAAAAAAAATGCCTACTTCATATTTAAGGTACAAATAATAATTTTATCGCAAAAAGAAAATAATCATGGCATGCAATAAATCACATGATATTCTTATCCTAAATATTCATGCTAAAATTATAAATTATTGGATTTAAAATTTTTTAATTACATTTTACCTTTCCATTTAAAAATTAAATTAAGAAACTTAACTAATTAATTTTAAATTAATTAATAATATATATAGCACCATATATAGTCTACAATCTTAGAAAGCCCAAATTAAGTCCCACTTCATCAAAACAAACATAAAAATTATATAATTTTTATAAAAAATTAATAAAATAAAACTAAAAAAACCTTTAAAGTATTCAAGAAAATTCAAATAAGTTTTTAATATTATATTACATTCTTTATACTTTTATTTTGGATATAAATCAATTGATTAATTATTAATTAATTATCATTAGTCAAAATATCATTTATCATTTTATACTCACATAGCATTGACATAGATGGTGAAAAATGTTTGATCATGTTATCATGTCATGTCATCAGTCATTATAATATGTTACCATATCAAGTTAGCATCACGCAACATAAAATGAAAAGTGACATTTTAATTAAATTAATCATTAGTTATAAGGGTTTATTTGGTTTAAAATAAAAATATAAGAACTTATTTGGTTCAAAATAAAAGTTTAAGAACCAAGTTGAAAGCAATAAAAAAATAATGTGAATTTTTTTGAATAGTTTAAGAGTTTTTTTTAAGTATTATATTAAAACTTAAAAAATATATTTTCGTAATTTTTAAAGTTTCAAAAAATATAAAAAATACTAAAAAAACAAAATTTAAAATTTTGGTAAAAACCATGTTCCAATATGTGCCCCATGGAGGCTCCATACACCTCCATGCTCTAACAATGCGCAAGTGGGCTAGAAAAATTACCGAAAAATTATTATGGTAGATTAGTGCAACTAATATGCAATGCAGTGAAAGAGTGGAGTGGATGCATATGAGTGAAGAGTGGGGTTACCATTTTCTGCACTCCATCATCTTAGAAACCCTAATATAAATTTGAGTACTTTTCTTAAATGGGCTCCATGCATAAGGCGCTTCTGAGAATAGACCATCTTATAATTTTAACTGTTTTTAGCCAAGAGAAATAAAATTTGGATAAAATTATCCTTAATGAAATCGACCCATTCATTAGGATCCGCACCTCAACCCGAAACCTTTTAACTGGTCAAGTATGTTAATATGGTCCACAACTCATCAGTTCTCATCAGCAGACTGTACATCTCTTCAAAAGCAATTTTGTTCAAAGTATTCCTCGCCAGTTCAACTTCTGAGCATTTTCGCAGTGGTAGGAGCATTTTGGAGTGGTTATTATTCACATAAAGGTAGTTCACATATTGAGCAGTGAGAGGAAGTTGACATTATGCGGAGAAAGGTATAATTTTTTTTATTTTATTTTGAACCATGCGGAGAAATGGTTATTCTTCATTTTTAGGGCTTAGGTTTTTGAGCATAAACCTATACTTATTGCTTGTTCATATTGATATTCTTGTTGTTTGAAATTATTGAATATAAACATAAAGGTGGTATTGTTGGTGTTGTTGGGGTGGAAAAGTCACTAGGCATGCGTGAGTGGTTGATATGTATGCGTTATGACCTTTTGATAGGAATTGGGTTAAGGGTTTAGATATTGCGTGACTGAGGGCTTGCTTACATGGTTGGCACCTTAGTGATTAGATTTTTACATGGGGTCACTTAGGGTTTGCGTGATTGCATAAACGTTAAACTTTGTGTGACTAATTGATAGGTCTTTGCGTGACTGATTAATAAGTCTTTGCATGACTGGTTTCTAGGTTATTGCATGAATATTGTTCAGGCATGGCGTTAGTTAGTGTGTGCATGATTCAATTAGTTATTCTTAGCATTGCGTGACTTGTTTATAAATCATTGTGTGATTTAATGTTAGTAATTGCATGACTATTTGATAAGGCATTGCGTGACTCTTTTTGTATGAAATTGCACGAGTGTCATAACTACATGAAATTTATCTGTATGGCATTGCATGACCGACATTGGGTTCATTATGTATTATTTTAGGTCAACTGTAATGCTTTAATGTGTATATGTTTATTTTCTTAATAATCCATGCTGGACAGTTGCATTAATTATTCTGTTTCAAGGCTGTCTAAAAGCAGTTAAAATTATTGTGAGGGTTATTTTTTGAGTGAGCTTCTGAGGAGGGCTATTTCACAGCAATTCCTCTTGTTATTTTGTTAATCTATAATGATGGTATTAACATGACTAAAATGGGGATGTTGTTTGTTTTATATTGCAGATGGCCAACATAGGAATAGAGCAAGATAATGTGGAGTCTTTGCTTTGTGTGCCGAGGCACGAGTGGGGGTTCAACATTGGCATTAACATCCATTGTAAGTGGTCATATCTGCACGTGATACGTAAGATGCTATGTAAAGTAAACGAGTTGGAAAACATTAAGAGAACATGCTTTGGGCACATGATGGACGTCGAATCAAAGAAAAGTTTATTCTACGCCAGTCTCGTGCACAACATAATGCTGTGTAGAATCAACGAACCTGATGCCATCGAGGGTGAGCTATGGTTTGCAATAGGGAAAACGAAGGCCCGATTTTCGAAGAAGGAGTTCTGTCTGATGACAGGATTGAAGTTTGGTGCCCTACCGGCCCTTATTGTCAATCCCTGTGAGGCCCTCCCTGAAGGAATTCACCTACGATATTGGGGAGCGGGGAAAGAGGTGAAGATACAACATGTGTTAGACACGTTCAAGGGAGGGCGGTTTCAATAGGAGGGAGACGCGACCAAGATGGCCCTCTTCTTGATTGCGACCAATGTTTTATTCAGTCAAGACTACAGACGATCAGTGGTTCCATGGTTGTTTTCACTGGCCGAGAACATCGATATGTGGAATGTGTTCCCATGGGGCACTTACGTTTGGAGTTTGACGGTCGAGTACTTGATGAGGGGTTTCAAACCTCTTGCTATGGGTGTACCAGAGAAGAAGCACTACCACCTCTACGAATTTAAATGGGTGTTTCAGGTAGTTTACCTTACCCTAATATTTATCATTATCATTATTCTTTTCACATAACAATTTATGAGGTGAGTAATAAATGTTTCACAATTAATGTGTAGTTTTGGGCGTTGGAAGCAATTCCTGAAATGAGAAGCTTGTTTGGAAAGTAGCACCAGTCCAGACAGCTTTGGTCAAGAATGCTGAAATGGCATTGTGACGAGAGGCCTACAGGCTTCCACGCCAATATTGCAAGTTTGGAGAGAGAGGGCAAGGTGAGTAAATAAACCATAATTTTTTATTTTATTAAATTTTATTTTTATTGTCATAGGGTAACAAGGGTTATACCTAATGACAATGTATGTTTTGGTGCATTTGTGTGCAGTGAGGACGTTGGAGCCAACTGCGGACGAGATGTTAACCGCATATTGGGTCGACATTGACGTCAATATCTCTGAAGGGCATCAATACGTTCCATTATGGAAGTTAGTGGGTCAGTCAAAATTTGATCCCTAGCAAAGGAGGAAGACAATGGACCGCAAAGGGAAAAGTATGGTAAGATGAGCCGTTAAGTGGAGACGCACCATGAACGAGGAGGTCCATTCCCAATTCATTGCTAATGAGGCCGCAGGTGTTGCTAAGGAGCCTGATTCTCTTTTTGCGGCTCTTCATGCTACTTCTCCTGTTGTTCCTCTTGCTGCTACTACTATGACTCCTCAAGCTGCTCCTTTTCTTGCTTCTATTGCTGCCCTTCCTCATCTTTAGGCGCGTAACCCGCTCTGCATCAGCAAATGACTATGAGCGTTAAGCAAGAGCTGCAATAGATGCAGACATAATGGAAGAAAGACCTACAATCATTGCAGACGAATATGAAGATGCAGATGCATGCAATACAGTTAGAGATCTAGTGGGCAATGCAGTTGGAGATCCAGCGAGCGATGCAGATGCAGTCACTGCATCAGCATATCTAGCAATTAGTGTAAGGGTTAAAAAATCAGATTGTCGGTCGACTAATCGACTGTTATGAGGTATGAGCTTTTATGTTTTTCATCACGATGGGTGAAGAAAATGGTGCGCATGACAAAGAGCGCAACGGTATTGGGGTTGATATTGACGATGCAAGTGGCATCAATCAATCAATTGCATTGCTTAAAGCTCACCTCCCGCTGGCCCAATTGAACATCATCCTGCTCCTATCCCATCTCCACTAAAGGCAACCCAGTATTCTCAATGCACACCTTCTCATGAGGCTTCGCCTCCATTTGAGGTCAAAAAGGCACCTCATCTTGTGAGTAGTCGAACTACAACTTCCCTGCATCCTACTCCCGTCCCAACTCCACTAGAGGCCCCCCTGCATGCTGAGATCACTCATTCTCTTGAGGCTCCACCTCGACCTCAGACCAAAGATGCACTTGTGAGCTTAGCCACAAATACCTTCGAAGCCTATATGTTAACCCGCTATTGGTCCAGCGCAAAGCAAAAGATGATTAGAAAGACAGATATGACTCCTTCATGAAAAACGAGCAAGTAAGGTAAAATGATAACAGTAGACGATATTAGGGTTAACAGTTCTATGGTATTTATTCCATATACCTTTTGACGTGGGTTTTACAAATATGCAGGGTTAACATTCTGGGCATTGAAGGATATGAGGGCCTTATTTTTTTCGACAATTAGAGATGCTGACTGAGTTGTTGAACAGCCAACACATTGACGCATGCATCAGTGTGTTGTGTAAGCAGGCGCATGAGCACCATCAACAACTCTACAAGTAGAGAATATGCATCGTTGACACCAGCTTCTATGTAAGTATATTATATGTTAATGAGTTGTAATTATTCAAATGTATGGGGTGTGTATTAGTTAATTGCATCTAACTATTGTGCATAATGTAATTGACGGCTAATTTTGCTGGGGTTAACCTGAGAAATAAATCCTCCCCCCACTGAAAAAACATTCAAGGCGAGTCAGACGGTAATGCTAGACCATGTGCTTGAGTATGTGAGGGGTGGGAGTCCTCTGTGGGGTTTGCCATGGCATGAGGTTGACTCAATTCTCGTACCGTGTTATTTTGACTGCCATTAGGTGGTAGTGCACATCAACTTGGTGAGTTAGAGTATTATGTTAGTGTACTCATCATACAGTCGGGCAAAAGCAATGAAGTTCGGCTTGCGTGATCAGTAGATGAGTCCACTAACAACATTGTTTCCCATTATATGCCACCAGGCTGGGTACTTTGCTAGCTCGCATCGTCAAAAATGACATTTGATGCGGATGAGGTGTAAGTTAAATGCAAAGACCTCGATACAGAAAGATTCACACAGTTACGGGGATTGGGTTATAGCCTTGTTGCAGTGGTTGATATCTTCGGAGGATCATACACTTAAGGCAAATGCCATAGATGGCCTTTGAAAAAGTTTACCCTTGAGATATTTGCAAATAGCATCAGTAGTGAAATTTTTTAATTTGTTTATTCTTTTTCAATATGTAAATAACATTATTCTATATCATGTCCATATTATTTTTTGTTGTATCATTTACATTTTTTCCATTTTTTGTATCATTTAACAAGAAAGAAAAAGGGCAATAAGAACAGTTCAGAATTCATTGACGTGATAAGCATACGGGTCCAATAAAGACAACCTTGTTTTCTTCTTATTCATATCTTAAATTCTGTTAGTTTTGCACAATTTACATGCCAGCGTTCATGAGTTTGCATATGCCAACACCCCCACCCCCTTACTTTATAGCCTATATGACATGTTGAATTACATTGCATGACATAAGATTGTAATCAGTTGATATTGAGTTGTGACCATGGTGGAGATGGAATCGCGTCACCAGTTGATATTGATTCGCGCTAGTATTTGATATGGAATCATGCGACTACTCAATTTTGAATGACGTGAGTAGTTAATATGGAATCGGGTGACTAATCGATTTGGAATCGCGTGACTATTAAACATAGAATCGCGTGAACCGTTAAGATTTAGAATCGCATGAGTATTTGATATTAACTCGCATGAGTAGTAAATATGGAGTGGCGTTAGCAGTTATTATGGAATCACGTGACTAGTTATTATGGAGTCGCATTACTAGTTAATATTGAGTCGCGTGAGTAGTATCTATGGAATGGTGTTACCACTTATTATGGGATGGCGTGAGTATTTATTATAAGATCGTGTGAGTAGAAAACATGGCGTCGCATGACTGGTTATTACGAAATCGCGTTACTAGTTTATATTGAGTAGCGTGAGTAGTATTTATGGATTGGAGTTACCACTTGTTATGTAATCGCGTGAGTAGTTGATAAGGAATCGCGTGACTCATTTATTGTGTGTCATGTTCTTTGAAAAAGGGGGTAAGCCAATTATGGTGGACAATATCAAACCATAACCAACCCCAACCATCATCATAACAAAATATTCAGTCGAATACCCTTAACCCTCGACCAAAAGTTACCCTAAACACATGAAAGTTAAAGCACATGTTGAGCGAATATAAAAATAAACAATATACCGTAAATTGTTTAGTATTACAGCATCCTTAATCCAGTTAACCCACAACTCTCAAAATATGAATCTTCATCTGCTCTGCTTGACTCAGCCAGAACCAATGACAACTAACTTCTTTTTCCTCTGAGGTTCATGTGGGAGAAACTCATCTCATGACTATTTTTTTCAGCCGCGCTTCTACTACACGAGTAACTGTATCTGTTCTTTGTAGTAGAAGATTCTTAACATTCTGTATCCTCAATTTCAATGTCTGCATTCTAGCAGTTTGGTTACTAAGTTTCTCATCAATCCTCATAAGCATATTATACATCACATCATTGGAAACAACATCTGGAATAACTCTAGATGGGCCACTGGATGGAGTATCATGGGTAAGATGAACTGAGCTGCCTTTGACAAAGTTGAATGGCTCATCTGGCTCATCAACACTCAAGTCATATCCCTTTTTCGCAAGCCATCCAATTGAGAGATTTCGAGGCCTACCACTGGTCCAATTAGCTAGATACCTATTGCTCTATATCCTTTTCTTCTTAACTAGAGTCGATATGATGTTTTCGTATGGAAAGGTCGTCTCTTCCTGTATGGCAACTCCTCTCATTCTGAAGATCATATATTCTACAATGTTTAGGCCCAACTAGGTCCCAATTGATTCCATCATCCACAGATCCTCAGCGCTAACACATCTTAAACGACTGATCATTCCAGGTAATGTGGATGCAAGAAAATTATGTATCAGCCTCTAGGGTGCAGCATTCACATAATGAGCAGAACATAAATTTGTGCTGTATAGTTCTTTTCTACCTGTCAAGTGGGCCCACATGGGGCACGGCTTATAAAATTAGGGAAATATGTATTGTCCCTGTGTGTACTCCGTTTTCAAGAGCCTCCCAATATCAAAGGCAGTCACTATAAACTCTATTACTCCCAAAAACTCGTTCAAAACAAATGGGTTAAAATCACTACGATTTTCAAATTCATTTTTACTCCGGCAAATACTGAAGTAAAATTCCCTAACAAGAGTTGGGCTATAATCAGTATGTAGAAAGGTACTTAGACTTTTAAGTTTACCCATGTCAAAAAATGAATTTAAGTCACCCTCAAGGTGTATGTTTTCCTTAAAGCTTTCCCAATTTACCACTTTCTTGCACGATATGATGGCATTCTCTATTACCCTATACCTAGCAGCATGTGAGTTGCCCTTAGACCGTGAGGATGAGGATAGATCATTACCTAGTTCAATTGAAAAACCAATTGATGCGATAGGCAGTTGAAGAGCTAGTTTCCATTTCTTCCTTGATCATAGAGTTGAGTATTCATCATCACCTGTAATTTGGTTCGCATAGTCACCAACATTGGGTTTGCTCGAAGTTGCAGCCATTGCTTAAGACAGTGCAGGAAAGTTTAGCTTTAGTGGTTGAACTTACAACTACACATAGGTTTAAGAGATTTTTGTTTAATAATGGGTTAAGGTTTGTTGTTATATTGCAAGGAATATGATTTCTGGGAATATCGCTTAGAGGATTACATTATAGTGTTTGGGAATATGACTTTGCAACATCGTTTGTGAATTGACGAAATTACCCTTATGTATAAGAAACCGTATAAGTTGAACAAACTTATAATTTTTAATATAAATCTGACTTTTCAATATTAATACTCTAAAATAATAAATAGTCACATTGAAATAAAAACATTACAATTTTTAAATATTTTTAAAACTTTTGAAATCTTTATGAAATTCATAAATACATATTATTGAGTAAACTGAATAAAATTAAAAATAGTAATGCTATTTTTTTTATTATGATTTGAGTAATATTCTATATAAAATATTATGCAATAATCATGTTGCAAGACCTTTTTTTCACCCTTAAACTAACTTTTGATAGTTTTGCATGAGTTGGATGCGAAACATTGTTCTTTGACCTCCACATTATAGCCTGTAGTGTACAATCCAGAACAAAATCTATCGGTAGTTGTAGGCGTATGGTGGAAGATGAAACGACATCTATCGATATATTTGAAATCAACCAGTAGTTGTAGGTGTATGCTGGAAGATGAAAGGGCATCTATCGATATATTTAAAATCAATCGGTAGTTGTAGGCGTATGCAGGAAGATGAAAGGGCATATATCGATATATTTAAAATTTATCGATAGATATTTCATATGCTGAATGATTCAAGGGCATCTATCGATACATTTAAAATCTATCGATAGTTGTAGGTGTTTGCAAGAAGATGAAAGGGCATCTATTGATATATTTAAAATCTATCGGTAGTTGTAGGCATATGCAGGAAAATGAAAGGGCATCTATCGATATATTTAAAATCTATCAATAGATATTTTGTATGTTGGATGATGAAAGGGCATCTATCGATACATTTAAAATCTATCTGTAGTTGTAGGCGTTTGCAGGAAGATGAAAAGGCATCTATTGATATATGTAAAATCTATCGATAGATATTTCGTATGCTGGATGATGAAAGGGCATCTATCGATATATTTGAAATCTATCGATAGATATTTCGTATGCTTGGAAGATGAAACGACATCTATCAATATATTTGATATCTATTGATAGATATTTCGCTCATAGACCACCTATGCTGCTGCCTTGAAAACCCTCTCACCCTGTAAACCTCTGAAGTTACTTGTAAATGTGTTAGACCCTAAACTATTTAAAGGGTTTCCCTGTCAAGTTTCGCCCACGAACTCACAAATTAACCAAACTCATTTTTCGATTCTATCAATTAAATCATTTACGTCATACTCTTTAACATCTATATTGAATCGTTTTGCCTTAAAACACCGGAACCTCCAAATTTCTCATTCCTAATTTTGAAAAATGAGTCACAAAACTAAATGCACAAAGGTGACTAAGAACAGTGGTTCAGGCAGCTCTACTAGTGCAAAAACATCCTCAGCCTCGATGGTGAGTTCTTTTTTGTAAAATTTCACTCATCCATCGCACGCTGAAAGATTCAATGCCAATTTCGCCAAACGCAAGGTAATGCTTGAACGTATAATTGACTTTGATTGTTTAAAGTCTATAGATTTCCCATACCTTGCGAACTTTGAAAATTTTGGGTGGACACATTATTTACAATTGAATAGGAAAAACTATGAGAATTTGGTCTGAATTTTTTACTTCAATGCAACACAAAAGTATGCGGAGTTAAAAACAAGTCAACTAGTGAACCATGACGATACGTTTGTCACCCATGTCATAGGACAACGGATCCTTGTTACTCGTGAGCTGATAAAACGAGTCTTTCACCTTACTTCCCTCTAAAAAGATCTCCACTGTGTCTTTGATAATGGGAACCTTCGGTCGGCGTTTATCTACCCTCCACCAAATGAGAGAGGCAGTGCTAGTTGCACAAGGCTATGTTTCTTTGATCGAGTCTTACACCTCATCATCACTCATACTATCCGTCCTCAAGGCTCAAACAACTCGATTGTCACCACAAAGGACCTTTGGTTCATATTTAACATCAAATTAAATTACCGTATTGACCTTGCTAAATTCATCATGGATGACATGCTCCGGACCATTCAAGGTGGCATTAAAAGCTTGCTTTACGGCATGTTGATCAGTGAGATCATCGACTACTTCAAAGTTGACACCCGTTGTGATCTACCCAAAAACCATGCTTTGTTCAATCCTATCGATGAGCATAGTATTAAAAAGCTAGGTTTTCAGTTCAGAAACAATAGTTGGGTTAGGAAGGGGGTAGCTGATAACCCAGAATTTGATGAAGAGGGGAATGAGGGAGAGCCGAGTGCGTATCCTACGGGCCCGTCTACTGCTTAATCTAGTGCACCTATTCTACCACATTCGATGTTGAGCAAGCTTTCACTAGACTCTTTTCATTTATGGAAACAATGGACTCTAGGTTGACTACTCATATGGAATTGTTGGAGGCGTAAAATCGTGAGATGTTGCAACGCCAAAAAGAATTCGAGGATCAATTTCACTCTCAATTTCCTCCACCATCATGAATTCTCTCTGCATACGTTTGTTCTACTGAGTTTTTGGACTGTTCGATTCCATGGCTACCTGTGCATTAGATTTTGGTTGTATTTACAAATTTTTGTATCTTTGATGTATCGGGTACATTGAACTATTGCTGCTTGCCATACTTTTATGTGAGTTTGTTTCGCTTGATTGATTGTCTTTTGTTTATCTTATGCCCTTTATGTTTTTTTTTATTACAACGGTCCACATTAAGAACAAGTACCATAAAAGCAAGTACTATAAAACCCTAAACCCTTCTACTCTAGCTATCCAAATAATGCTATTATTATACATAATTTTCTAGGCAAAAATATGAAGCACGATGCGAAAATCAATCAGGTAAATATTATTAAATATTTTGTGCTTTAATTTAATTGTTTATAAAGAAAAAAAATTATGAAGGAATACAATGAATTTGATGATCCCACAATGGGCTAAATAAATGGAAGTATTTGCTTTGAAACATTCGTATCTAACAAACTTGAGAAAATGTTGCAGCTTAAAAGAATCATGAAAATTCTACAATAATCGGTACCAAATATTGGATGTGCAAATTTCTCAAGTCTTCAAAGCAGAATAAAGTATCTAATTAACAAGAATTTCCTGACTCATGCAGGTCCATGTCAACTAGACATGGGAAAAGTAACAGCACAAAGAAATTGCTTCCAACTTGTGAGGCAATTGAAAACCTTTATTGACATAGAAATCAAGAGCAAATGTAAGAGAAATTTACCTAGACTGGTGCATTATTTTTCTGATTGACTGTATTAGTGGCTCAACATTTGAGAGAATATCTTGTTACTTAGAAGTAAACATGTCTAATCTTTGTCTTGTAGCAGTGTACATTACAGTCATACTGGAATCATCATTCATCACTTGAGTTGACTTCACAAGACGATTCTTTTTACTAGCATCTAAAGCCCAATGACGTGAGCCCCTATACTGTCGCGTGAGTGATGCTATTTTTCACTTTGAGTGCTACCCAAACCATTTGGTGTATCCCAGCCATTTGAACTTGCTGGTTGATTTGACTCATCAAGGGAACCCTAACTTTCCTAACATTCTGGTGACTTTTGTTGTTCACAGCCACTAGATTTGGAAGAATCATCCAAGGTTTTTGTAAGAATGACGTCTTGTGTTCCCCAACCAAACCGTGGTAGTGCATCACTAGCATCAGGTTTTTCATATTCTTTTTCCATTGTTCCCCAACTAGTTCCAACTTCCCCACCATTGGACTTGAAGTTTTTCTCTTCTATGGGGACATCTTGTGTATCATACTTTTTCATTCCCCAACCAAATAGTTCAATTTGCTCTTTCATACAAGTTCCATCCATTTTTAAAGAGACATATTGTGTTTTAGATTTGCTTTTCCCCTAATCACCCCACTCAGTTTTTGTTTTACTAGTCATAGCTGCTATAATATCTTGTGTTTTAGATTTGCTTGTCCCCCAATCACCCCACTCAGTTTGCTTCATTATACTGGTCACAGCTACTGCAACATCTTGTGTTTTAGATTTACTTATCCCCCAGTCACACTACTCATTTTGCTTCACTGTACTGGTTACAGTTGCTACAACATCTTGTGTTTTAGATTTGCTTGTCCCCCAATCACACCAGTCATTTTGCTTCATTGTATTGGTCATAGTTGTTGCAACTTCTTGTGTTTTAGATTTGCTTCTCCTCTAATCACACCACTCAATTTTTTTCTTTGTACTCGTCAGAGTATTATCACTAGACTTTGTCAAACTCAAGTTCAAATAGTATTATTCAATGCAAATATCAATGGCCAGTTTTAAACAATCCCTAACAACTGACGTTTGAAAGGCCACTATCTTCAGGTACGACACCTATAACGTTATCAGAGTTTGTAATCCGCATTCAATAGCGGTTTCGTGTGTGTCCGGGTTGTTTGTAAATTGGACATGCCTTGGGTCGTCGTCGTCGAGTCGTCCGCTGAGTAGATGATGTTTCTCGTTTATCGATGGAGCTGCAAATGGAGTCCAACAATTTTGTCTATTATAACCATACCTTTTGCATTATGAACATCTATGTCATCCAATGCCTTCCTTAGTTGATGGAATCTTTTTCCTCCTAGGTCTTCCCTCTTGACCTCGCCAACTTGGTGGCAAAACAACAATTTGTTGAATGTCATGGGGGATGTCCCACTCACTGGGATGCCCAATTGGGCGAATGGGAACCGCATATCCCTCCACCCAAGACCGAGTCTTGTAATAGTCTAAGTAGAATTCAATGGTTGGACGTTTGCACTTACTGCCAAGGTAATGAAATCATAGTTGGCGAAAAATGTAAAAATTCAATTCATCATGCATAAAATAACAAAACATGATTATTCATACCTTATTGTCGTCACAGCATGTGTGCAGGGGAATAAATCGGTCTGGAACTCACTGCATGAACACGTCTTGGTGGAGAGGTTGACCATTCTATCCTTAGTCCCATCTATAACTTGAAACTCCACCCGATCGATTGGTTGTATGGAAAAGTGACATGCTTCATTGAACCGTCTGTTCAACAGATCGGTAGCCTAAGAACTGAGGGGCATGGTCAAATTCAATGCCTCATTGTGCCGGTCATGGAATCAACGTTGAAACATGCCTTTGATGCACTCAATCAACACCGTTATTGGCATTTTTCTTGCATGCCTCAAGCAGGAGTTAATACACTCCGCAATGTTGGATGTCATTAGCTTGTATTGCCTTACTGGTGACCGTGCATGTGCCCATCTCTCAAGGCCTAATCTCATAAGGCTGTCATAAGTAGGTTTGCAAAGCTGTGTCAGCTTATTCATATGTTTGTTAAAATCGGCGAGCCTATAGCACTTGGTGGCCAAGGTGAAAATCACGGTAACATCTTTGCGCTTGAACCTGTTTTTAACGTTTTTCCCTAAGTGGTAATTGCATAGACCGTGATAAGCGTCCTTGTACAGTTTCTCAACTGCATTCTTAATGCCAAGATCCTGATCAAATATGAACATTGCATTTTTAGGACAACCAATCGCACGACGCAATTGGTTAAAAAACCACGACCAAGACTCTTTGTCTTCGACGTGGCCAATGCCAAATGCAACTGGATATATCTGCTCATTCGCATCTTTGCATACCACTACAAACAGAATACCCTTGAATCTACCTTTCAGATGTATGGTATCGATAGCGACTACAAGCCGCATTATAGCACTGAAATCCCGAATACATGACCCGAACGCCCAGAAACAATATTTGAATCGTTGTTCCCCATTTGTAGTGACACACGTGATAGTACCGAGATTTTCACATTCGAACATATGGAAATACGAGGGAAGAAGTTGGAATGACTCTTCCGAGGGACGAAACACAAGACTCTCCGCATACTCCTTTGCTTGCCAGGCCTTATCATATAGGCATTGCAATCCCCACTTGTGATTCATCTCTTCCATTATTTCCTTTGGTCTCAATGGGGTTACATAATTTCCTTGCACCCTGGTGAAGATAAGCTCACCAATTAACCTCGCACTCGCAGTTCGGTACCCACATTGTAAATCATCAATAGTACACGTGTGTACCTTCTAGAACATCCGAAGTTGCCAATATTCTCCCTCAGGCAACTTCGTTGCACACAAAGTAAACTTGCATGCCTTCTCCTTACAACCAACCTCAAAATGAGCGTGACATAACTTTTTAACTCTAACCTCAAAATGCTCTTTTAGTGTCAACATGCTTAAAGCTCATTTCAATTCGGCCTTCAATGGAAACACTTTTCCACGATATAAGTGGTCGTCCATTGATTTGGATTTCTCACTCCCAACTGTTTGGAAGGATATCATATCTACCTCGGGAATAATCCATTGACGAGATACCCCTGTATTTACCCTCTCTTGATCCCTGTCATCAGGCAAATGAATGTCGTTCTCAAGTGCGATGGCTTTCTCGTAAATAGGGTCGACACCCTCAACATCATCTAATTCAACAATTGTGGCATGGTCATCCAACTCAACCTCTTTTAACACAACAATTGTGGTATGACCTGTACTACCATCTACATTATTGTAATTAGGAATGTCGGTGTGCTCAACCTTGTTGTCCTCTGAACAGTCTTCATGTCCGCTAACATAATCATCTTCACAGTCATCATGTAACTCATCGTTCCAATCCACCGTGTCGTCCTTTTCAACATCATCTTCAATTTGATTAGATGCATCGTCATCACTCACAACCATCACAGTGTCGTTTATGAATGACAATGGACCCATTGCATTTCTGAGCGACAGTTGTGTTTGTTGCAAAGTACCAAGTATTTTGTTCGATGCACATTCCAATCGAAATTGTGCAGACATCATTTGCAGACACCTCATGTGTGTGCCGGACTACTCAAACTCATGAGGATACGTCAAACGTGATTGCCATGGTTGTTTGTTAGGAAATGCATGGTGTGGTATGTCAAAATAATTAACATTCTGTTGTAGGTGATTACTATGTTGGATACTGTGTTCATGTGGAATATCGTTTGCATTTCCTACCTTAACTGTCGCAAACACAACAATTGCCCTTTCATCTCGCAGAATACTTGCTACATCTTCATCATCCCTGATAATTGTGCGCAAAACCCCTACGGCATGACTGAGCGATGCATGTAGCTCGATTTCATTATTATATGAGTTGACCCTAACAACCTCTTCAACTAACTTCACTAGGCCCAAAAATGACAAATCACTCCCAACACCCCTCACTCGTGTCTCACCACCCTTGTAAGTGTCATCGACCCAATGACCACCGTATGTAATCATAAGCTTCACATTTGGCAAGTCACTGAAATTTAATAGAAAATAAGTTTCACAATCAGTCAATTTATCGAAAATTGCCCCTTAATGCATAGAAACCACTTACGTAATGCCTAAGTCACATTTGACCGGCTATTGAAATTTAACAAAAATTAAGTGTCGCAATGTCTAATGCACATTCATGCAATGCCTAAAATCTAGTGATCAAAAGCCCTAAAATAAGAAGTGAATTGCACAAGTCACGCGCCACCAGTCTCGAAATACATAGCAACAGGTCACGCAATATATAAAAACCAATCACGCGATGCCTAAAAAACTACTGAACCAAAGCCTCAAAACAAGACATGAATTGCATAAGTCAGTCACGCACTGTCAGGCTCGCAACACCTAAGAATAAGTCACTCAATGCCTAATAATAATAAGCCTCAAAACAAGAGGTGAATTGCACAAGTCATGCACAATGATAAGTCAGTCGATGCCTAATATCCACTCACATTATACCAACATAACCAATCACGTGCTAGCCCAACGTCACGCAATACATAACAACACGTCACCATATGTACTCTATTCCATCTACATACAAACCACTCACACAATATCTCAACAGAAGATATGCATTGCACAATTCACGCGTCGCGTATAACCCAATCTCCCAATACCTAATAATAGGTCACATAATGCCTAACATCTACTCACGAAGTTATTTAGCATAATATAACTTAAACGAAGAAAATAAAAATAAGAAAAGACATAAGAAAATATCTGCTCAATGAAAATTCTTAAAATTTTATTAATTAGATTCTCGAAAATAAAAGGAGATGATACAAAAAAATGAACCGTAGTTCATTTCTTCCTAAGTTCATCTACTATTTCATATATCTCGCAGAGAATCTTGTTGTTGCCTAGGATGTCAGCCTCCAGTTCGAAAGTCCTGGCCATCAGCTTGTTGATGAGGGTGTGCATTTCTTGCTGGAATATCTCTAACTTCTTCCTTAGAGGCATCTCTTCCTCTTCGAAGGCTACCTCTTCCCCATTATCGACTCTTGGATCTCTAGAGGCCATTTTACAATAATCTGAGATTGATTAAGATAATTGAATTTGATTCAAATGGTTAATGGTTCCCTTTATTTATAGGCATGAATGTTGACTCTTCATTTTCTACACCCATATAAGTGCAATGAAGGGGGGCTGAATTGGTTATTAAGTACCTGTTCGGCCTGGCGTTTCATCTTATCTATCTCTTAAAAGCAAAAGCCAGGCCAAACATCATTTTTCGAGAAATTCTTAATAAAAAGCACCTTAAAGGTTTTCTCTCTTTTTCACTAATCAAAAGGATTTTAATGTTACATACATCGTTTCCTCTTTTCTCTTCTTTTTTTGAAATTTAAGCATCATGGTCCGATTGCGTGGTAGATCAACCAAAATCTAATACTATTGCTACTATACAAGTCTGAAAATTATTTCGTTTCTTTATTGATTTCTTTGATTTTAATATCTGAAATTATAAATAAACTTCAAGCATTTCGTTATAGCTTATTAAGTGATTGAAGATGACATTCAATATCCTTTATGGTAATTTTAACCGAAATTACAACTTATATAATTTATTTTGTTAAACAATTTACCAAATAGCTTTAGTCTATTTCTCTTCTAATTTTATAGAATTTGCTATTAAGGGGGCTGAATCAGTAGATAATCACCTTCAGCATTAGGTAGATAAAGTCACGCAATGCTCAATAAATATTCAGTCACGTAATGCCTATAAATAAGTCACGCAATGTTCAACAAATATTCAGTCACGTAATATTTAGGCACCTAATGCCAAATAAATAGGTTTGATTCCTAATATCTAGTCACACACCCTAATATCCAGTGACTCAATGCCTAACAAATATTCACGCATCGCCTATAAACTAATTGATTTCGCTACTGCCAGCCAGATTTAAGTTTTCAAACTCATATAATTTACCCATCAACTTTTGCGTTCTATGAATAAACCTAAATAAACTCAAGAACTCATAACAAATACCTTAATGTCATCTCTACACTTTGGGATCGTGAGAAAGTTGGCTGTCGATATAAATCTCGATGGCATTGGAGAGCTAGACGGCGAGATATATACCTAGATGCCATTGGAGAGCTGGATGGAGGGATAGCTAAATCGAGATTTAATTTTGAAATTTTTAGCTAAATGGCGGGAGAGCAAAAAGAAAGAAACCGAGACGCACTTTCATTTGGATTAATTGGTTTAAAGGGTATTCTTGTCAAGTCTTACCAAAAAATTAGCTAAAAACAGTTAAAATTATATAAATGGTCATTTTTTAAATGACCTTACTACAAAGGTTATTTTTCATAATTTTCACTATAAATTTTTCTAAATTTTCAGTTTAGTTCCCGAAATTGTAAATCCTTAGTTCTTATTAATCACACATCTAAATAATGCGAATAATATATTCATGGAAAGCTTATGAGATGTCAGACGAGGACTTTAACCATATAAATTTCATGCTCTAAAATGGAACCATGTGAGAGAATCAAAGTTTTAATTTTCAAAATTGATTTTGGATTTTTCTCTTCATTCATAAGTGATTTTTTTTAATAAAGAGAAAGAGATTCGAACTCTTTATTTTAATTTAAGAAATTATGTATTAACTAATAAATTAAATATTTAAATAATATTTATAAATGATTTTAATATCATATTTTTACAACAAATTTCTACTACAATAAAGTGTATGCTCATGTAAAAAACCTTTTCCTATAATTCATGTAGATGTATTAAGGAGTTTGGATCTCCATGCGTGGACTCGTATTCCAACACCAATAACAGGTGGATCCTTTACTTGTGTTTCTTTAAATTTGCTTGGACATCACATATTCTCTGCGGATGCTGCATTAGCCCACTGATATCAAAAAGTTAAAAAAGTTTCATACTACCTCAATTTTGGGTATACCAACAGAATTAGTACGCTAGTGTAAGCATGGGGAGCAAGTTATTCTGGTGCCAGTTGTCATATGCTACAGCAGGGAAGAGGGAACCCAGCAGTGCAAAAAATGGGACGGCGGCAGTGAATCCAAATGACTTCATCTCCTAACCTCCGCCCCACACTACTCTCCACACTCTCTGTCTTTGTATCCCCTCGACTTTTTCTTTGCATATATATGTACTTGTCTCAGGACTCCATTAATCAGCTCCACCAATCACTTCCACTGCATCTCTCCCAAGTTGGCAGTCAGAGACCCTCTCTCCCTCTACCCGTCCCCCTCCAAAGAAAAAAAAAAGAAAAAGAGAAACAATGTCGGATTGGGGCCCTGTTTTTGTTGCAGTGGTGCTGTTCGTGCTGCTAACACCGGGGCTGCTGTTTCAGGTGCCAGGGCACCTCAGGTGTGTGGACTTTGGCAACTTTAAGACAAGTGGTGCTTCGATTCTGGTCCATTCCCTGCTGTATTTTGGCCTCATTTGTGTCTTCTTGCTTGCCATCAAGGTTCACTTGTATCTCGGTTGATGATTAATGTGGCCCTCACTGGTCATATATAATTTGATTAATGATGTTGTAGGATTATCCTACATATCTTATTCCGCTCCATTGTAGTCTTGTCTTATTTTGTTTGTTTCATACTCTATTGTTGAGTCTTGAACTTAATGCGTGGAAAATTTAAGCTCTTTTGTATTTGTTGATTCTGTTGTTATTGAATTGGCCAAGTATTTTCTTCAATTCAAAAAAACTGTTGCTTCTTTGGATAATTATTGAGCAAGAAACTCTTCGACTGATGAACGGACCGGAACGGTGAATTGAGTTCAGAACTTCAGATCATACGCTGCAATATGACTTGGAATTACAACTATTTCGGCTACCATCCACTTAAAATAAGACATATATACTCAAGTAATCTCATTGATGAATGCTCTCTTTTCATTAGCTAGCCTGACAGGTGAGAACTTCTTGTTTACTAGCAATCAATTGGGTCTGGCCGTAGAACCAAATTTGTGGAGTTCTCTTAATTCTGGATAGTTCTCAGGTTGCACTGAAACTTTGGATCCATAAATTTTATCTCATGACAATATACAAATGTGGTCTGTTTTGGCTAGTCGGCTTCTTGGGAAGCTGTTGAGTCTCGGACATTATCCTGAAGTAGTATTATCCGAGAATTATCCAGTTGAGAAAAATAACAAAATTTTACTAATGTTTTCTGTTTTTCCCCTCAACAGTACAAGTTTAGGCCCAACTTGAATTGAAGCAGCAGCTTGCTTTTAGAACCAGATGATATCTTTAGCCACCTAGTCCCAGTTTCCAGACTCAGTTACCTTCCTTTGTTTGTAAAAAGGAAAAAGGACTTGTAGGTTTTCTAGAATTCATTATGGCCAGGTACATTAACCATGATGACCAACAGGTTCAGCTAACTTTATCATGAGATAAATATCCTTCTTTCGTTTCGCGTAGCAACATGGTAACATGAGTCCTCTTGTGGCCTCCAATAGATTTGGGCAAGTTATTTGTTCAGGTTTCCTCATCCACGGGGGAGGATGTATTTTATATGAAAATTTACCTTTCATTCATGGCGTTTGAAGAAGTCACTTTAAGGGACTTGCTAGGCAGTAGCACACATACTGTACTATTTCCCCCCCTTTTATTTCTGGCATAGGCCTCTGAAATTCAGGGTATTGAAATTAATACCAAGATAATTTGCCCGCACAATGACTGATCAGTCCAAACTCCAGCTAGATCTGATTCAATGATGACAGAGATTCAAGCAAGCAGTGCTGGTGTAACTTCCTCCAAGAGTGATTAGCTGATTCCATGAAACCATCGCTCCAAGTCAGGTATCTTCAGACTGAGGGTGGGAAATATCTACTCGAGTCTTGACTGCTGGTTAATGACCTCATGTAACAAAGTCATAGCTTTATCTCATGACTAGCTAAGTATTAAGAACAGCATATGAACAAAAGAGAGGAGTTTCTTTCGTAATTCCCTCTGTTTTTTCTTTCCATACAGGCTACAATAATCTTGACAGGAATACTAGATTGTGCCTTGATTAATACTTTGTAGAACTTCGTGATGGGCTGCTGCTCACTGTTGCCACCAGAAGGGAACTCGCTAGCACCCCATGGGCCATGCGTGGCATGGAATGCCATGCTACTCTGCCTAGCTCTCAAAAGTCTAAAGAATCGATTGTTCACATCTTTATTACCTTTTCTAGGAATAAAGTTTCTTCTTGTAGTTCATATAAAAGCTCCCCCAAGGAATAAACCAATCTGGCTAAATTGGCATATTCCTTTTCAATTACATATTCTTCAAGATATATTTATTAGCATAAATTTCCTGTTTGTAAGTTGTAACGACTACGCTGTTAAAGGTTTTTGTTGATGGTCAAATGAAAGACGCAGAGTCATCAAAAGCGAAGAAGGAAAAACTTTGCTCTCTGAAAGCTAGCAGTGGAATGACAAGAATGAGAAGCAATTCAGTCATGAAATGGTAGAAAATGATTAGACAGAGCATAGACAGGCCCTGACTTTGGAGTTGCTGATAAAATGCACCGACTGCTGTTGAGAATTGATGTGGGCTTAATTGTTAGGCATTAGTCAGAACCCACTTCTTTAGCCGAAAGTTCAAAGTTAATTAGTATCTCAAATCATTTCCTCCTTACATCTAGTTTAATGATTTATGCTATGTAATCAGCATCTCCTAGGGGACCTAAGATTGCATGCGTGAGCTTTACAATTTACTGTCAGAGGCTTCATACATATACTGTATTTCTAAATGTCTGAGAATAATTTTACTCCTGTGGAGTTGTTGGGTTGGAAAGGGTTTTGGATTCTTTTACATGTCATTGACTTTATGGAGGTCATTATCGAGGTAAAGCAAATGCTTAAATGTTGCATCAATACCATCGAGGTAAAGTAAATGCTTAAATGTTGCATCAATACCATGTTCAAACAGGTTTGTCTTCGTGGTTAAGCCTCGTGTTATTCTCCTCTTTTTCTTTTTTTCAATAATTAAGCCTCATGTTATCGTCATGATGATAAATGTAGGAGGCCTTTTTTATGATTTATGGTATATATTTTTATTCCTTAGGCATAAGGTCACTTTAAAGAGAGAACAAAAAAACAATCTTTTATATAAGAAAAGCAAGAACTGAAACTTATATTTCATTGAGATTTCTTTCTACTCTAGTTTCACATCATTAAATCATTTTAATTTCATTTAATTTGAATGACTTGTGAAAATTATTAAAACCTTTTAGGAACTTACCATTAGTTTTTTTTTCTTGCAAATAAGCTTGACACGAGTTTCACAATTCTTTTTTTTTTTTGTTTTTACTCTATCAACACTTTTATACATTGTTTCTTTATTTGCTTATTTATGGTGTAGAAGTTGTTTTCTCACTAGAATGTCAAATTCCATCATTGAGAATTTTCATTCAAGAAGGTCTTTCAAATAAAGATAATGTGCGACTACGTTTTAAAGACCTCGAAGCATTGGATGAGAAAATGTTGCAATAACATCTAGAGTGCTATCAAGCTCGATTATCCATAGTTTTCAACAATTAAGTTAAACCACAATCATCCCAAGTTGAAGACTTAGTTCTTGCTACGAGAAGATCAATAAAGACTTCATATCGTATCGACCACAAGTTCCTTTCATGTTGTTCATGAAGTTACACCAATGATACATATAAGATTGTTGATCAAGATAAAGTAAGGGTTGGCCCAATCAATGGCAAGTTCTTAAAGTGCTACTATGCTTAAAGATCAAGTAAGAGTTTAAACTATTCTTAAAAAAAACTTGCTACATTGAAAATCTTGTAAATGACAACTTAAGCAAAAGTTAGGGCATACACACACACACGTTATGACTTGATCCTTCAATTTCGAAAGTACATAGGCAACTTAGTCAACCCAAAAGAAAAAATCTCTTGGATTAAAGTTGATTAAAATCTTTTCAATGATAAAACTACCTAGTAGACGAGGATAATTGAAGAATAAGTCAAGTTTTTACTTCACTACCTAGTAGACGAGGATAATTGAAGAATAAGTCAAGTTTTTACTTCTTTTTGACTTGTATGATTCAAGCCATTAAATCTCAAGTGAAGCAAATTGCAATTGCAAGTTGAATTTCTTTGAAATTTAACTTGTGATCAAAGAATTTTTAAATACAAAAATGTCAAAAAAGTTTCATGGAATTATCTTTGCAATTTCTTCACAAATAAATAAAAGCAATAAAAAAAGATTGATTTTATTGCTAATTTAAAAATATGTGAAAGAAATTTTGAAAAGTCTAAATTCTTAAAAAAATCATAAGCAAGAGTTATATGAATAAGGAAGCAATCAAATCAACAATTACACTTATAATTCTTCAGCTCTTCTCAAGAAGATTCCAACATGGTCTCAATAATTCTAAAGATTTGGCTTCAATCACTATAAATAAGAGAAGACTTGAAAACTATCTTTTCATTATTCTTGAAAGTATCAACTTTCCTTCTTTGCAACTCTTCTTCATTCTCTTTAAAAGAAGATTCAATCTTATTCTTCTTGCATCGTAAAGCATTCAACTCCTTTTCAAGATTTACCAACTCAGATTGCAAGTCATTATTATACCCAACAACTTTATTATCAAGTAACTCTGAGTTTTATTGGCGAATTATAAGTTCTTGAAGCTTCTCAATTTGATTTTTTATAGACATGTTAGAATAAATAAAAGATTCATTGTCAATGAATTTTTTAATTAGTTCAAAGTATTATTAGATTATGCTTCGCAATGAAGAAGAATTGATAACCTTGATCCCTTATATTACATCAAGAATTTGTCACGACCCAAATCCAAGGGTCCGTGACCGGTGCACGAGCACAACAAGCAAGCCCTCTAGACCCGAGCAAGCCTTAGAGTTTACAACCATATAACTCATATGCCAAGGGATTTATAATCAAATATTCATAACAATTTCAAATATATTACGTTATCCCTGGCTCACAACCCGTATAATTATACATAAGGCCATACATTGGCCATCAAATTGGGTTTGTACATAACAATCCTTATACACAAATTCATATGGCATGTCGTGCCTAATATCTTTCACAAGCTAATCAAACTGGAAGGTGGAAAGCCCCCACAGACTCAGCAAAGTGACATGTTGGGAGGGAGACCTATCGAATGCCAATTACATGTCCGTCCAATCAATGACACTTGCCACGTGGCCCCATAGCTTCTCTTATTTGCATATGGTACAACAAAGGGGTGAGTCATTTAATACACAGTGAGGGGATGCTATCACAACATAATATTTTACATATAAAATATACATAGGCCTATCTAGCTGTAACACTTTCATAGTTAAACGTCTCTAATTCAAAGGTGCGAGGATCATTTTAATATCCTGCATGCACAACTCATCATATCAGGTCTTATCAGATCACATCTTAACGGCGTATCATATCCACAATTCACAAGTTTCATGTCCTCACATCACATCATATCAAATCAAGACTTACCTTTAAAGTCGTTACCATCCAACTAGGCTTCATAGGCACACCTTAGTTGTTGAGCCAAATCTCACATCTCATTTACATGTGATTGCTTATTCCGAAACATTTCATCAAATATCATTCACAGTGGTCACCACATACTCATATTTCAAATCAGATCATGCCATCCCCGATGCATGTTATCATGGTCAAACAAAATCAAATGAGTGGTCTTGCCCTGGACATCATCAATCACGCACAGTGGCTTACCAGCGAAGAAACAAATTACGCGTAGGGCAAAGCCACTGGATGGAGAAACAGATCACGCATGTGCCAAAGCAACGGGCTGAGAACAGATCACGCATGTGCCAAAACGACGGGTGGGGAACAGATCATGCACAGTGCCAAAGTAACTAACGTAGAACAGATCATCTACCGAAGTAATCTCTCGATGTCGGCATCACCCAAAGTAATCTCAACGAATGGCATCAAAACATTGCAAGTGGGAATCATAGGTGGAACTAGTGCCACTGTTCCTGTTTACCACCATCCTTGTAAGCACACAAAGTCACAAGGCATGGGACTCCACTCAACCTCAAATCAAATCAACATCTAGAATTCATCCCTCGAACGGAACACATATCCTTAAGTTAGGTCATCGTGCCTGTAACATTCCATATGTCCACATCAAATCATATTCAAATTCAATGAGCTTTAGTCATCTCTAAGCTCGGTATAATTCTAAGTGCCTTTAAACCTCTAAAGCATCCTAAAAAAAAACATAATAAATCTATAAGACCTTATGCCTATAACCACATATGGGTATTTGTCATATTCAATCAAAACAATCATGGCTTAACAGCCTTATGCATATCCTCAAATGAACCATAATACATGGGCATTCATGCTTATATCATGTCCATAGTAATCATGGCCCTTCGGCCTCACATAATTAATATCACCTCACTTTGCCATGTACATAATTGAAAGTCCATTCATCATAAATCGGCACAGTCCTTATTCATAATTCATATTGCACAATGTGTAGGCCTCTCGCTCTAGGTCTTACAAACCATGGGTTCTAACATAATGCCACATGTGGCTCACCACAATTAACACAAACACAAATTTCCTATCTCAGATAACTAATTATGAATCATGGGCGAAATGAAAAACCACCATCCCTGTAGGCATAATGTATCATCATCGCATAGCAAGCAAGAATCACGGGCAAGACAAAACCACTATCCTTGTTAGCAGAATATACATGGTCACAGGGATATCGACACACTCATCCTCAATTCACATCATTGTCTTCAATCATCCATGGACAAATCATACTCATCATTATCATTCATGATCATCTAACCATTGACTTACATTTCCTCCTCATCATGGTTTACGTTTTTGCATTTAGCCTAGGCACAATCCTTTTAGGCATATCATATGATTTTCATAGCATTCACTAGTCTAGACATAACACCATTAGACATATTTATCATGTACAAGTCATCATATCATCATTTAGCCTAGGCACACTATCACTAAGCATATCACATCTTTCATAAACATTTTCTTGTTTAGGAATCCTAACTCTAGACGTACATAACATATAAACATATCGTATAACATTTAAGCTAACATAGGAAGCACACATGCACATCTAGTCATTATGCTCTTAATTCATAAATTCCCTACTCATTTTGACACTTCAAGTGTTCCTTTATCGGCACTTGCACAATTCAGCTTAACAAGGCCTTAATTTTAGCTCAACAATTTTCCATTCAAATATTGGGTAGAATTCTTATTCCGAAGGTAAATCTAACATTTAACAATGCATAATCATCAGCATTTACATCATAATCTCAATTTCAAAGCCAAAATCTTGTCTTTTGAATTAGTCCCAACTTTTCAACATAGCACATTTTTTTAGTATTCATTGTACAAATTGAATCTCTCATATTCTTCAACATTGAACTAAATTCCTTACCTTAAGCATCACTTTGGCACATTTAAACTTCAACTCTCTAGCCACATTCAAACTCCACCAGTCACTAAGCTGAAACATAGACTTTTTAATTATTGAATCATTCAATTTGAAAATCAATCCATGAAAAGCTTTAATCCTACCTTTAAATTAGTTTTCTAGCCTCCAAATGCCTTATTTCAGTCTCCAATTCACTAACGGGGATAAGGGTTTTGAAAGAGGGTGAGAAAGCTCTTATTTTCTCTTTTTGTTGCAAATAGGCTGACAACCCAATGTCTTATATTTTTTGCAAATCTACATGTTTGTATCGCTACATTTGAAAATGTATCGATACATTTCCCCGAGTTAACTATAAATCTATTGATACATGTGGCAATGTATCGATACAATTCCCACAGAATGCTTTTTGCTTCAAATCTATCAATACATTTGGACCATGTATTGATAGATTTCATCCAAAATGTACCTCTCTTCAAATCTATCAATACATTGGGACAATGTATCAATAGAAATTGCCTTCATTATAATGTTTTTCAAATATATTGATACATTAGGTAATGTATCGATACTTAATTACCAAAATACCCTTGTCGTGTTCTTTCTACATTCAATGTATCAATACATGAAGCTTATGTATCGATACTTATTGTCTAGAATGTACATTTTCAACACTTATAGCTTTCTAGCTCAAATTCCAAACTCCTATCTCATTTCTTACTCAAATTCTCATCTCAGTACATCTTTATTCACTTAATATCAATCGCATATACTCATTATATACTTCAATTACTCATTCATGCTCTATGCCACATAACATGTCAAGGAAACATAACATAGTTCACACACACACCATGCTCATTTAAGTGCCAAACAATGCACTATACCATTTGTGTGCCAAGCATATGCACAATATCTTTATTTATGTACGAAACGTATGCACAATATCATTAAAACTTTCACTTACTCATTTATACATAATCATATTCTATGAACATAGGCATATCCTCAATTTCATTGACATCTAAACTCAAAATATATTAACCTTTTAACGTTCAAATTACCTTTTCTATCTGCTTAACCATCATACACATTTAACATTGAAAGTCAGGGGTGTTACATAAGACAACTAGTTGTATGTGAAAAGAGAGAAGAGTGCATTTGCGCAAACCCGAATTTAATTCTTAAGTCATATCATTGAACAAGGTCACATTTAGATGGATGTGCAAAAAGTGAAGGCCATTAAGGAGTGGGCAACTCATAAGAATACAATTGAACTTTGCTCATTTTTAAAGCTAACCAACTATTATTGGTGATTTGTGGAAGGGTGCTAAAAAGGACAGTGGTACTCACAAAATTACTGAAAAAGGACAAAAGTGGTGTTGAACACCTCAATGCAAAGAAGCTTTCAAAGACTTGAAGAAAATGATGATGACAAACCTTGTCTTGGCATTCCTAGATATTGAAAAGTTTGTCGAGGTATAAACAGATAGATTAAACTTTGCCTTCAGAAGAGTATTATTACACTAAGGACACCCGGTTAGGTTTAAAAAGTAAAAAACTGAACAAAGTTGAGAGGAGATACATGACGAAAGGAAAAAAACTCTTAACAGTAATTCATTGTTTACAAGCATGACGACAATACTTGTTAGGGTCTCAATTAATGGTTAAGACAGCAATACCGTAGTCAATCACTTCCTTACACAACCAAAACTCACTGCCAAACAAGCTAGATGCTAAGAGTTCTTGGCTGAGTTTTGATTTTTACTTTAAGCATAAAGCTAGAAGGGCTAACCAAGTGGCAGACACCCTCAATAGGAAGGCCAAATTTATAGCTCTTAGGGTGATAACTCTAATCTCAACAAGCAGAGAAACCACAGACATAAACATCCTTATTGAAAAGAACTTGAAATGAAATCCTTAGGCCATTTCCATAATGAAATTAGTGGAGAGGGAGAAGTCAAAGTATTTTTTGATGAAAAATGGACTCTTACTAACAAGAAAACCATGACTATTTTTCCCAAAAGTTGGAGAAATGGGACAGAAGTTGATGCGAAAATGCCATTATGCTCTTTAGGTAGGACATCTAGGTTGGCAAGGGACCATTGTGTTATTGAAACAAAGTTACTGTTAACCTTATATGTGGTAAAATGTGATGGATTATATAAAGACATGCCTTTTTTTCCAATAGGACAAAATAGAGAGACAAAAGTCAGAAGGAATGCTCGAACCTCTACTAGTATCGACTAGACCTTGGAAAAACATTTCCCATGATTTTATAGTAAGACTTACCAAAGTTGGAGATATGGCATCGATTTTGGTGGTAATAAATCATTTTTCGACGTACGCTATGTTCATCTTGATTTAAAAGTTTGGCTCTGTAGAAGACACAATGCATATGGTTTTCAAACATCTGGTGAAATATTGGGAAGTCCCGTAAAGCATCATCAATGATAAGAATCTAAAGTTTACTGTTTTTTTTTTTTTTGGAAAAGCTCTTCAAACTGTTAGGGTTAGAACCCAACATCTCCTCCAATTATCACCCCTAGATAGATGACCAATAGAACGCTTCAATAGATTACTAGAGGAATATTTGTGACATTTTGTACAAGCAAACTAGAAAAATTGGCCTACTCTATTAGATGTGGCCCAACTATGTTTCAACTCACAAGAAAGCTCCTCCATTAATAAAATCCCTTTCGAAGTTGTAGTCGAACAACAACCTAAACTTCCCCACACCTCCTTGGAGTCATATCAAGGGAAGAGCAAAAGCCCTCGAGCCTTTAACTTTTTAAAGAATGGAGATAGAATATGGATATTGCTTAGGTCTATCTGAAAAAAGCCTCTAACCACATGAAGAAATGGAAAAATAAAAGTCAAAAAGTGCAACACTTTAAGGTGTGTGACCTTATGTCAGTGAAAATGGTACCTTAAAATAATTCAGATTCCTAAAAAAGAGAGATCGACGACTACTGCAGAAATATAAAGGCTTGGTAACAATCACTACCAAGGTTGGGAAGAACTCTACAAGATTGATCCACCAAAGTAGATAAAGGTACACCCAAAGTTTCACGTCAACATCCTGAAGCCATTCCATACAAATCCAATAGATGCAAGAAAAAGTCAAGCCACGAGGGCCGCCATCAACACCAAGCCGCTATCACATCACCGAGTAAAGGAGATTTTTGCAAAAAGGACCACGCTAGTCTCTCGATGACCAACATAGGAGTTTTTGGATAAATGGGTAAGTCTTGGAACAGATGAAATCACTTGGAAGAAAGAAGTTAACCTTCACGCCTTCAAGTAGAAGATCAAATAGTTCTAAGCCGACCAGTCAATGAGGACGTCGACAGATTAAATGGGGGAGGATGTCATAAGCCAACCTTTGTATATGGCCATAACAAGGTAAAATTGTCTAGAAGATTAAGTCCGTTGTGCCTTAAGTGGAAATATCCCCATTTTAAACAATGTAATGGTACTTGGTAGCGTACTTATAAAAGATTGTTTAAGTCGTTAGAGGGAAGACACTTAATGTCAAGCCTAGCCCTAAATTATCTGTCAGGCCATACATATAGTTGACATCATGCCTGTGTACTAGAATATCTCGGTAAAATAGGTAAAAGCCGGTATTGTACTTAAAAGTACAACTAAGTTGATTTATAACTCGAACTAATTAAAATAGAAATTTTAAGATGAAATTTCAAATTTCACAATTAAGGAAATTCTCAAAACAGTGATTCGGAGTTCGAGGTTCAGTTTAGAGTCAATTGGGAGAATTGACCGATTAGGGACAAAACGGTCATTTTGTCATTTAAGGACAAAACGGGTAAATTTTTTTAAAAAAATTTTGGTAACAATTGATCAAGATTAATTATTTAGATTATTTAGAACATAATTGGAGTTTGAGGAGTGAGAAATTTTCAATTCCCGGTATTTATAGAGTATAGGGGCAAAACGATAATTTTGCCATACTGGGGGCAAAATGGTAATTTTGCACCACCAACACTTGTCAAATTTGTGAAATTTAATTATGGTAGGAATGGATAAAGATGGAATAAAGGTGTGGTAGAAAATTAAAAATGAAAAGTCAAAATTTTAAAAAAACGGGCCAATGACATGATGCCATGTGTCATGCATTTATTAATTTATTATTTTTCCTTTTTAAAAGGCACAAAAACCAGCCCATCTTCCACCCCATGGTCGGCCAAACCAGCAAGAAGAGAGAGAAAATAAAAACCAAACCCTAGAGAGAAAATCAAAGAAAAATTATGAATTTTCAAGGAAATTAAGTGAAAAAGGTAAGATTTTTT
>NC_030851.1:16051418-16138494 GCF_000208745.1 Theobroma cacao | reverse complement strand
CTGAGGTGGGCTTTTTGAGTGCACTTCACGTTAACCACCACGTGAAGTGAGACTCAGTCAACGCCAAGGAACGACTGCTTTTTTTTTCAAAATAAAGACAAGTTTTATGATTATATAAAATTTTTCACAACCTTGGCGGACTCTGTTGGATACCCCTGGTCCAGGTGTCTCCAAGTACAGGATTTGGCATGAGCCAAGTTTTGATAAATTCACGAGCCATATTGATTATTTGGTTGAAATGAATATTCGTGTTGTGAAAAATTTGCTGAAATGAATTATTTTTAATTGTCTCCCTTTACTCGCCTTTAGATTATTTAGATGGTGTTTGTTTACTCACTGAGATTTTATAATCTCACCCTTTTTTTTATCCTATCATTTCAGGCCAGGTTAGCTTGTAGATAGCAGACATCGTCGAGAACTATAGTTGGTCATACTACTTCAAAAACTGTAGGTTTACTATCTTTACTACTTTTGTTCATTTGTGGGCCTACGTAGCACTGTAAATTAAATTTCATTCTTTGGTTTTCCATATTATAGTTTGTATAAATATATTTAACTTTTACGCTACTAAAAATCATTTTCAAAATACTCTATAAATATTAATTTGTAAAAAAATAGAATATTTTGTCGAATATTTTTATTTTATTTAAATGGTTATAATTCCATTTTAAATCACGTTTTAGACATTCAAATTTAATTTTGAGTTCAAAATATGCACTTCTCGCTTAAGTACTACATTTTGGTCGAATTTGAAATTTTTGACGAAAAATGATGAAAATGCCCCTATGAAGTGAAATTTATTTTTTCACTGTTTTAAATCGAAAAAAGGCTTAAAAGCCTCTAAAATACGACATTTGGCAACGATTAACCACAGGGGAGATAAGAAACTGATACGAAAGCCTTACGAGGTCTCGATATGGTATTCGGGGGATGAGTGCCTATTGGGACATTGCGACGGTTGTCACGGACTCAAGGATGGTTCCGGGTCGTGACACTTAAAGGAAGGAATGTCCCCATTTCATGCATTGTAACGGTTTTTGATGGCATAAATGTAAAAGCTCGTTAGCTCTTTATAGGGGTTGAGCATTTGACGGATTGTTAGGGTGTCTCACTAGTCAAGGTATGTTTGTAGCTAACCATCTAAGGCTGCCCTAATGGCCTGACAATTGCGCATTGGTACTCTCAATCCCTTTGTACTTACTTTCAATATTAATAAAACATTTTTCTTTTATGTGAATACAACGGTTACATAAATGGTATTCACTATGTCCTATGATTTTGCTATTAATTTTTTATAAACTAACTCATGGTTATTATTAGTGTTTACTCAAATATAATCGAGTTCTTAGCTGACTTGTATGAAAGCGTCCACCCAAGCACTGCATGGGTTATTACGAACTCTAAGGGTACTAATGATGTGCCACTGAGGATAGTGGGCTCTTATTTAAATGGGAGAAGATGTCACGGTCCTAGTATAGAACCATGTGAATCTCACTTCGAAGAATATATGCTCCCAATAGGTAAAGCCATAGATCTCACATCGAAGAGAAACTCCTAAAGGAGAGCTAAAAGAGGATGTCATGGTCTTAAAGGGGAGCCATGAATCCCACATCGACTGGGCATTTAAGGGTTTACACTACCTTCAACCAGTGAGGTGCTTTTTGTGGGATAAAACTGTAAGACCAGTGGGCCAAAGTAAACAATATCTCACAGAGATTGGTATGGACCGTGACAGTTATCTCATTTCTCATTAAAAATATGTAAAAGTCAAGACAATTAATTAAATGATAGATTTTCTCACTTCCCTAATTACGTGACTAATAAATCTCAATTTTTTTATCACTTCCCAATTTCCACAATGCTATTAATTCTCAACTATGCCTCCTATTTCCAATCAATTAACGTAATATGTATTTAATGATCTCCAACAACTATTTTTTTCTTATATATAAAATCAATTTTTTTTTAATTTATAATATAAAAATTTAATTAAAAAATTTGCATTTCAAAAAGTTAGAAGAATAAAATTTTAATAAATTTTTTTTGCTTAATTTCAATAAAAAAATGTTTCATTTGAATATTTACCTCTAGGCCTTTGAGGTTATTAAACCAAATTCCCACAATACTATTAATTATTAACTATGTCTTTTATTTTCAATCAATTAATAGTAATATATGTTTAATGATCTTTAACAACTATTTTTTTTCTTATATATAAAACCAATTCTTTTTTTTTTCAATTTGTAATATAAAAATTTAATTAGACATTTTACACCTCTAAAAGGTAAAAAATAAAATTTTAATAAATTTTTATCTTAATTTTAATAAAAAAATGTTTCATTTGAATATTTCATTTTAAGTTTTTGAAGTTATTGCTTTTGATATGAATATGTTTTATAGCATTTTCATTGTGGATTTTATTGGTGAATTTGTTTTTAACTTGGGTAGCCAAGCTGAAAGCTGGTTTTGTAATTCGTCCACATCTGCAACAATTATGCCATTACAGGAAGTGAATGTCTGTCACTTATTCGTAAATTCTGTAGGTTTGAGGTCAAAAGTTATTGCTTCAGCACCAACTAATCGACTCAATTCTGTAGCTTTCTGGTCAAAAGTCATGTCATGTAATATTGTTCACGTGTATGTTGACATAAATTAGTTTAACAGAAGAATTAATAATGCAAGGATTTATTTTTATTACAAAAAAGAAATATGGGAAGAAAGAAAGATGGACCAATCACGAAATTGCTCGCAATTCAAATCACGTGGCATATTGCTTGCAATTCTGGAATTCTGGCATTTTCTGGAAAAAGAGAAAATTAAATTAAATTAAAAAGAGAGAGAGGAAAATCACAATCACTGTTCTAACCAAAAAGGAGTTCTCATTCTATATTTCGTTGGAAAGGGACGGACGATCCATAATGCCGCCACGTAGCTATTGCACTGACATCTGTCGAGAAGGCACGATGTCGACATGCATGTATATTTTGCCTTTACCTCATTTCTCGCTCTTTACAGATTCTCCTCCCCTCTCATCCTATTCCGTGCTTTCTTCTTTCGAAGACAGCTCAATCTTCCATCTCTTCTGAGCTTCATCGGCTATAGTATAAGTTTTCCCTTTTCTTTCTTCACCATCAGGACAGAGTAGTAGGTTGCAGAGAAAGATTGGAAAAAGCATGGCGGATTGGGGTCCGGTGGTGATAGCAGTGGTGCTTTTTGTGCTGTTAAGTCCAGGGTTGTTGTTTCAGTTGCCAGGAAGGAGCAAAGTGGTGGAGTTCGGGAACATGCAAACCAGTGGGATATCGATTCTTGTCCACACTATAATCTTCTTTGGACTTATCACCATCTTCCTCATCGCCATAGGTGTTCACATCTACACTGAATAGACACCCACTTAGATTTTGACCTTTCTCACTTGTCCATGTGGAATTTTCTCTTGTGATTTTGTGTATTAATTATTTCGTTTTAGGATCTCATCGTTTTTGCATCTTTGATTACCCCTCCGATTGCTTTGTGTATTCCTCCTGGTCCTGGGGAATTAATGTAATGATTTGATTCTCTTGGTTGTGATTTGTTCCTGTCAATACACTTTTTACCAGTCATAGAAATGATTGGACAAATAACAAAATTCTGCTTGTCTTGTGACTCTCGGTCGACTCTGCCCTTGCCTTGGCTTGGGTAAGATCGATGTCCAATTACCTGTGCTCTTGCCTGACTACCTAACATCAGATGTTTGTTTTCATTGTGTTAAGCTGACTAGAGTTGACCATTGATCGCTGTCGAGATCAAAGGGGTAAGGGGAGTTTCGTGTAAGACAGCAGGAGCAAAGGCCTATTTAATAGACACCTCACCTGTCCCATAAGATTCTTAAAACTGACACTGCAAACAAAACGAACAACGCAAACGAGTGGGTGAGGGCGAGGCGCAGTAGACAAAATTCGCATGAGCAGGCTGCCAAATTTGGGACACCTGGTACTTCAGATAGGAGGGTCTGTGCACTGCCGCGGCGGCCTAGGCCTGTCAGAGTGGTGAACTTCGTGCACAGCACACAACGAAATAAACCAACTAAAGACGAACGGGTCCCAACTCCCACGCACCATTCTCCACCGCTGCTATCGGGATAAACACTCGACACTATACTATACTAAAATATGACGCACCCAATATTTGGGCATGGGCATAAAGCTAAAAGGCAGTTGATTGTTTAATATGAATGCGCCACCAAACTTCCAAATACTGCCACTTGTACAATTGCAGATGTTCACAAAAACACGAGGATAACTTCCACGGGTAAAAATAAATAGAATAGAAAACATGGACGGCGGCACCGTTAGTTAAGTGAGAACTGCAAATCGACCGTGTCACTAGTAATTGCCCAGAATGGATTCATGCATCCATGCTCCTGATTAAGCCAAACTGGCTCCAACCACCCTTATCATTGAAGGAACCTGCCCCAAAACTACATCTATTATTTGGTCAAGATACCTTGCCATCCAAGAACACCAAGGTACTGTTCAACTTAACTGCTTTTCATTCTTTCTCCAAATTCCACCCCCCCCCCCCCCATTTTTTATTTTTTTTCTTTTATTCCACGTTCTTTTAGATTAAATATTGTGGCAATATGATTCCCTCAAACAAAGAAGAAAGAAACAGGGACTTACCCGATAGAAACTGAATATAGGAAAGAAATGGGAAACAACCCTCCCATTTCTTCTCGCAAATAAGAATACAATACACATGATCAGTTAAATCCTTCGACAAGTCACTACTTCTACTAGACAAAGAAGCCATATCCACATATTTCAGTAACATTTTGAAGCAAGAGTTATCCACATTCCCTGCATTAATAGTCGAAGAAACCTGGTGAATTCCCTTTCCCTGTTTGTAGCAACAGGCAGCACCATTCACAGGAACTCAAGTGCCACTGGATTCTCCAACACATTATCCAACCCTCTGTCTGAACCACTTTTCTCTTCATAAAAGTTTCCATGCTGCAATGTGAAATCATTTTAAATAAAATCAGCAATATATCAGCAATCTCATAAATGATACAAACATTTAATTGATTGAAGGAAACGAGGAAAAAAAATGCAGTCTGTGCGACAATGAACTACATGCTTCTTTTCATCACACAAGTAAATTAGCAGCTCAAACAAAAATCTACTTTTCTTGCCCAAGCTTTTGAAAACCTGTTGTATCATGCAAAACATAACTGATAACAAATGAATAGCGAAGAGCAGATATGTCAGATACAACGTAGTCCTTTAAGCTATTTTGCTGCAAAAAAAAGTTTTATTCATGCAAAGACATGAACCTACTAAAACCTTAACCAAATGTCATACTATTCAACCTGAAGCTTGATTTATCTCGAGTTAGATCCAAAGCTCAAATACAAACTCTGCCAACCTGTTTCAAAACTTCTGCCCAAATTTGATCAACAAAAAATGTTTAAACAAGTCACTGCTTATTATTGTCTTATTCCACCTATTGTCAAAGAAACCCACCAACTAACAATTTGACATATCTTGAACTTGCTAATGTCAATGAGTGTGCTAAAAAGATACTACAAAGATAATGCATTCATTACACTTTTAACCAAGGTAAAGAAAAAATGCAATGTTCTACAACAAAACTTAATATGAAACTATTTGATTAGGTTTCATTACACATTTGGCAGCCGAATTACAGTGAAACTGTCAACTTGTTACTTGAAAAAGAAAATTCAAAATTAAATACCTGAACTACACTTCCATCCATCAGTTTGCACATTTAACTAATTTCATTAGTCAAATGTCTAACATGGACAAATATAACCAATAAACATACACCACATGTACAAAAAAAAAAGCCAGGTCATTTTCTTTTAAAAAAAATATTTTGGAATTAAAAAATAAAAATCTGAAAAAGAAAAAAAATTCAAATGAAAGAACCATCAAAGAGAGAGAAAGAGAGAGAAAGAAAGAATGGGGGAGAAAGAGGAAAGGGGAGAGAAGAGTGCAAAAGGGAGTGGGAAGTGGAGGGGTTGACCGGCACCGGTGTGGGCAGATCAATGCTAATCTGCCAGCTTCAAGACAGATTGGCACTGATTTGCCTTGGAGCGGATAGGTTGGCACCAATCTGGCTCGCAACAGCCTCCCCCTCCCCCTTGCCTTCTCACTCACTCTTCCCTCCCCTCCCCTTCCCTCTCTTCCCAATTTCCCTCTTTTTCTGGTTTTTTTTTTTTACAATTTTTTAATTAAAATTTAAAAAATAAAAGGAAAAAGAAAAAATGATATGACTATTTTACACACAGAGCACATTCTGATTGGATGTTTTTGAACATGTCACTAACAGAGTTAACAAAGGTGCTACCTGCTTAAAGGAATAAAGGTTGGAGTACCTAATTAAGATACCAAATCAACAGTTTCACTACAGTTTGAGTACCAAATTTGTAATTAACCCTTGATTAATTTTCTAACATCTTTTCAGTCAAAACTAAATTTTCCAGCATCACAAGAAGAAGAATTCAGCATTTAATTGCATAAAAAGGTTCTGAAGAAGCATGTACCAAATATCAATGGATGAAGTTTAAAAAATAGGTCAAAGCGGAAGCATATTTTGATGAAGAGTAAACAATATATTTGAAAGCATTCTAAATATTCCCAATATAATATGAAGGAGAATAATCGGTCTCACTGGAGATTCCAGAATCCTGCCAATCATGTGATTTTGGCCAATGAAAGGTTGAGTTGCCTCTGACGGATAATTAAAATAACACCAAAAAGAGAGTTGTGCTTAAGCTCTTTTTTTTCTAGTTTCTTAATTTCCACAGGTAATCTGCAAATTCTGTTTTTCCATGTTTGATGCTTACCACTCACACTATAGTTCATCATTATTTGAGTAAAAATCAAGCAATGACCATGCATTCTAAAACATCTGATGCTAAATTTTAATGGAACAGGTGAACAACCATTTAGCTAAGGCTAATAAATCATATTTATTGCAAAGAAATGCAGGGAATGGAACAGAAGAGATTTAATTCCCGTTACCAGAAGAGATAACTAGGGGAAATATGAGATTTGATTCACACTAATCTATTTACAACTCTAAGATAAATTACATGCACTTTTTTGCATTATTTATTGATTCAGCTAAGATTATGAAAGAAACCCCCAATCTCCCAACCCGCAATTCCTAAAGTACATTGGTTTCATGGTTTTGAAATCAAAGTCACTTGTACCAAAAAGAAAAGAAAAAGTCGCTTAATAAAGGAATCCAATCACTTTGGAAATCAAAGACATGATAAAGGAGCCTAGGGTATGTTTTAGCTGAATAACTTTTCAGTTAATCGAAATAAAAGGAGAACCTACAATCAAACACTTTTTTTCTCCGTAGTTCTTCACAAATATCCAACACAACAACCAAAGAGATGACAATAGTATTAAAAAAAAAAAGACAATCAGAATATAACAAAAGAAATTTATCTCAAAGATTAAAGCACCAAATTAAGAAATCAAAGGTTAAAAGTCCTAATATAAGACAAAATTAAATGTAAAAGACACCATCAACACCAATATTTAAAAAGATAGCATTTGAGAAAATTAATAAAAAAAAAAAACAAATTACCAGGAATATCCTTTCGCGGCGAAGGAGGAGCCATGGCGTAACAAAGAATAGAACGACCTAACATGGAAACCGTGGAAACAATACCAGCAACGTAAAAAACCATGACCAAACAAAGAATCCAAGGCATCAACATGAACCCTATAAAAAAAGTAACCGATCCACACAGCATCAACGAAACCGATATCCCTAGCATCAGCCAAGCGAATCCCGCCGGCGATATCGTCGTCGACGTCGATGTCGACGGTGGATGAGGCCTCCTCGCCGGTGCCGGTGCCGGTGCCGGTGAATGGTCGGAGAAAGGCATCGGCGTCAGCGGCGATCGTAGAAGACTCAGAACCAGCGCCGACAGCTCGTAGAAAACCCTTGATTGTTGATCCTGATGTAGATGATTTTGCTGTTGTCTTCTCATTTTTTGTTTTCTCAAGAAAAAAATCCTACGGAAAATCAAAGATAGAAAATTGACTAAACCCTATAATCCGAAGAAAATGAAAAAGATTTCAGATAGTAATAGGATACTTTGGTGTTTTTTTTTCTTTTTTTGCTAGAAACGAGGCAAATGGATAAACTCGGGGACAGTTATCTAAACCGCTGTTTGATTGGAAAGGAATAAACAACTGGGGAGTTCTGACGGGCAAAGCTTTGTTTGTTTCTCAGGCAATTCTGGAGGGAAACCAAAAAGAAAGTGACGCGGCGGTGCTGTTATTCAGATTAATTGGATTTTTCGGAAACCGAAAATGGAAAGGTTTTGAAGCTTGGATTGAAAGAAAATTAGAATGGCATTGTTAATGATCACGCACGCACGCACGCACGATACCTTTTTCTTTTTCTATTTTTTTTTTAAGAAATTTGAGAATAATAATAAAAAAAGAACAGAGACTTTTCTAGACGAGGATAGGTCCAACCGTAATTTTGAGCGCGTGTGTTGAAAACTCTCAATGGATCAGGGCGGACGTGGAAGTCCAACGTGGGGACAGATGACGTGGACCTTATCTTTGAACTTTGCGGTGGTCAAGCAAATTGTTTAAGCGCGTGGGGCTGTGAATTACTGTAAATTGCTGCTTCTTTGGACAAGATTGTGTGATATCATCAAATAAGAAACTAATTTTGGGCAGGCATTACTTGGAGTCAAATTAGGTATTTTTAATTATTAAGTAAATTACCCAAAAAAGAAAAGGGTAAAACTAAAATTCAATCCATCTTTTATTTATTCTAGTTGTTTGCTATGCCTATAAACATAGAATAATTTTGATAATAATGTACACAGTTGTTGGGAAGGGAGACATGGAGTAATAATTTGATGACATGGTAGGATCTAAACGTAGAAGCAAAGAAAACGGTATGCCCCGCTGGAATTGAATTGTCAGGGATGACGTCTTACGTGTATCATGGACATGCCAATCTTTTAAGTCTCGCTGCTGAAATCATTTAAGACTAAAAAAAAATGAAAGCCTTGACTTTTTTTATCAGCAGTGGGCGATGGTAAGTCCTTGTTTGGTGATGTATGTGTTTTTTTTTTTTTTCTTTTGTAAAATTATAAAAATATTAATAAAAAAATATTTGGTAATTCTGTATTTGTTTGTTTTTAAAAAATTGGTGAAAAAAAAAAAAAAAAAACATGTTAAATCACTTCATTTCAACTAGGCCACTACCAAACCACCTATCTTTTTCCTTTTCTTTTTCTTTTTTTCCTTTTTTCAACGACAACACCTTAAATTCTTTTCTATTTTTTTTGTTTAATTCATTTGCTTTTCCATCTAAGGTGAGTTTCTTCGTATCTGATCTACTACAGGTGACTTTTTTCTTTTTCTCTCTTTTCATTCTAATTTATTTTACTTTTTGGGTTTGATTTATTTTTTAGGGAGACTTTAGACTCTTAATAGAATAATATTTCTTTTTTTTATGTCATTTTTTCTATGAATTATGATAGTTACGTTCATGTTTTCCTGTTAAATCTAAGCATTTAAGATAAAGACGAAATTAGAAATTTTTTAAATATTTTTATGTTTTTATTTTCTAAAATTTCTTGTAATAGAAATATTATCAAACGTGTTTTATTTTTTACTTTTTTAAGAAAATGACGAAATCAATATTTTTGTTTTTACTTTAAAAAAAAAACCTATGTTAGTGTTTGTTTGATCTAGTTTTTTTAGTTTATTTATCTTTTAAAAATAAAAATTAGGTTAAATAAGATTTCAAGAAACTTTTAAAAAATAGAAAGTAATTTTCTCTTCTTTTTTTTAAAAAAAAATAGTTTTTTTGGAGAATTTTTTTATTCTAAAAACATCTTCATCTATTAAAAATAATTTCAACATTATCCTCTAAAAAATGTCTTCATTTATTAAATATCAGTAATTTAAACCAAAATAAAAAATATCATCATTTATTAAATATTTAATAATTTTAATCAAAATTAAAACTTATATAAGTTATTTTACCAAACAGCTTATTTATAAAAAAACTTATAAAAATTAATTTATCAAATATTTTTAACTTAATTTTAAAAAATATTATTTTTTATAAAAATTTTACAATAGCTTTTAAACTAAAAAAAATCAAGTTAAAAGTGAATTTTATTAATTGGGATCTTCAACGTGATTTTGTCATTTAATATAATGCTATGATGCATTATATTATCATGGTCCTTTTTTGTTTAATAATTTGGTAGTAACATTATTTTATAGTGTATAATGATAACTTATGGGTTGATAATTAGACACGTCGTCTAAGCACAGGCACAGCTTTGAAATAATTATTAATTAAAAATGAAAAATAGTACTCAAAAGCATATGGGCCATATCATAATAGGGATTGGCATCAACAAATGTAGAGTGGAAAGCCCAGGCCTTTTCTTTTTCTGGTCAAAGTCCTAAAACCAGATGCCTTTGTTTATGAATCTCACCTCCAAAATTTAAGTTACCATTCCATACGTTTACTTAAATTTTATTTATTATAAAATATTTTTAAAAATATTTTAATTATTTAAAGAATATTTATTATTATAATAATATCTGGATCAGTTCGAATCAGACTTAAGTCTAAAACATTTATCCAAGGTCCAGCTATAGTTGGGCCCGCCCATGGACAAGTGTAGAGTGAAAGAGATATATCTTGTACATAGAAGGTGTTATGGATTGGATTTTACAACGGTAAAATATGGATGAATTTTAAGTATATAAATATGAATCTTTCACCGTATATATTTTTTAAATTGAGAACGTGGATTTGTGATTTCAAAGTTTAAAATTACACGAGATTAAGCTTAAATTCTAGCTCGTGACATTTGATATTAGAGTAAAATTAAATTTTCATTGATGTGAAAGTTTCATGAGATATACAAAAATCGAGATAAACTTAAAATAGTGTAAGAACCCCTCTTTTCTACGACTAAAAAGTCAATGCAACAAGAGTATTATATAATTTGATGAAATAAAATGTCACGAATCTCACATCAATAAAAAATAATTGAGTGAGTCTTGGATATATAAATATAGACCTTTCACCACCTATCAAGCATATCTTTAAGATTAAGAACGTGAATTTGAAATTTATAAATTTATTTAAACTTTATTTTTAGAATTTAAGGTAACATGATGTTAGTTTAAGTTTCGACGCATAACATAACGTAACATGCTACACTTATGAAATAAGCAAGGTTTTTTTTCTCTTTTATTGTCACTTAAATCATAGAATTTTGTTTTATTTTTTTTAATTTTTAAAAATAAGTAGAAAACAAAAAATAAAAAAAAATCAATAAAATAAAACCCAAATAAACTAATAAGATACAAAAAGCTTACTTGAGCATATATATGTTACGATAATTAACAACTGAGGTTAATAAATAGCAGTAATTGTATTCTTTTTATATAGAATTATTGTAATTGATCAAGTAGTTTCTTTTTATATAGAATTATTGTAATTGATCAAGTAGTTTATCATTTTAAATCAAATATGACTTTACTTTTACTTTATGGTAAAAGAAAATAGTATAGAGTAAGAATTAAATAAAAAATGTTGGTAAAGACAACAGGTTCGACTTAGATAAAGTGTATGTTTTATACATATAGAGACGCATTGGATATTGAGTTCCACAACCAGAAATGTGTTGGTAAAATACTCTTCCCATTTGTCTAAAAAGTATTGGAAATAGGAGAAATGCTAAACAACTATCCTTAATTCTACTATTTAATTACTTCACTTGTGGATATTATTTTGATGTTATCGAAGAAAATAACATCAGCGCTAAATGCGAAATAAATAGATTTACAGATGATTGGGGCGGTGGAGTTGCGAATTTTGAGGAAAAGAGGGCGAGAAAGTTAATGGGTGCATTGGTTAATGTGCTTGAGTGGCTGGAAGACCCAGCTGATCTCTGGCAAGAACCCCAAAAATGACAAAAGATTTGGGTTTAACTCAAAAGCAAAGGAACGGAAAGGGTCAAGTTTTGTTAAATTGTGCTATCGTGAAAGTGATTTCGGTTTAACAAGCTTTAAAAGGAAAACAAGAGAGGGCTAGATCCAAAACAATAGAGCCACAGTGACAGTGACAAGACATTCCCAGCTTTTTCAGATAATGCAACCTAGTGTGCTGTTTGGTTTCCATTGGATAACGCATTTGAACCTGAGCGGTTGCCGGTTGGTAGCGTCAGCGTGACCCTACCTTTCATAAAAGCGCCAAGTCATGCGCATCTTTACCTCTCTCTCTCTCCATAAGTCTAAACCGTGTATCCAAGGATATCCCATCATCTACTAACTTTATAGGAGCCCTACCAGTTTCCGAATTTTCTCGTCAATGCAAAACCAGCACTTTTTTTTTTTTTAAAAAAAGAGTTTCCTCAACTCGTCAAAACGGTGCTTTCCTCAATCCCACATGGCTCGAAATTAACCTGCCTTCTTACCAAAGGAAGGACACGTCAAGGGGTAAGATTCTACTTCTATTACCATCTACTTGTATTCTGTTTGGAACAATCTAGTACACATCGTGTTCCATTGTCCAGTGTGTGGGCACGCACGCAAGGATATAAATAGAATGATCTGGTACTACGATATGTGCACCGCTAGCTTCCACCTATGTTTTTACAACAATATTAGCAATAAATACGAATCGGATTACAACATCAGCCGGAAGAGACAGACACAGATGGGATTGCGTGGGAACATAAAAACTAATGGATTCACCCTGATAACATATAGGTTTAGCTGCACAAGTGACAGATATGCGAGCGAAATCCATGCAAAAAAAAAAAAAGACCGTATTTGAGAGTTTCTCGGATACTTATTACAAGCGGGTGGGAGTTGGACAGCATAAGGATCCAAGGTACTTGACCACAAGCTTATTACGGTGACATAATAATCTCTGCATGCTTTCGGTTGCTTACTTGGTGCTTAAAAGTTGACAGGCTCAGTGGCAGTAGCTCCATTGCACCTTAGAGCCAGGTCCATAGCCAACTAACATAATATTATTGCTATTGAAGCAAGCTAAGCGTTTGCTGCTGTCGCAGATTACCCAAATGTTGGTGATTGCTGAACCCTATCACCACTTCATTCCCCTCATCTTCATTCTTCTCCATTGCTGCACTCTGTAAGTCACAGGAAAACCATCCCAAAACTTGTTCAGTTTTTTTTGTTCTTCTAAATATTTGTTCGTCTGCTTTAATGAAAATTAAGTTGAGAAAGAATAGAGATTAGTTCTGGAAATCTTCTACCTCTCTTTCTAAAAGTTCATTTTCTGCTCTCAGCAACTTTTCCTGCGTGAAGAGGAATTGTCACGGATTAGAACAAACCGAATACAATGAAAATGGTGTTACTCCATGCTGCTAACAGACCTGCACAAACAAATATAATGCTGCTGTTAAAAGTATCAAAGGTAACGTAATTGTACTATGCTCTGTCTCACTATGACATCTTGTATTTTCTCTAGTTTATGGACTATTTTCTTCTCTTTTTAATTTTTTTTTTATTTCTTCACCTTCCTCCTTGCCTTACTTTAGTTCAGCTCCGTTCCTCTACAATTTTCATCAAATTGCTTGTCTGCAAAGACTTATGTCATCAGCTGTATCTATAATTCGGTGTTGACCATCCCTAGTGGATTCGATATGTTATAATCAAGAAGGCTGTGTGTTATTATATTAGGCAGAGCAACTACTTTTAACCATGTAAAACTCCTCCTGCAGAGCAATTACAGTACCAACTCAGTAGATATTTCAAGAGAACTAGGAGTGGCAGGGGAAACTTATAGTCAAATGGTTCTTTTAGTTGAGCAACAAGAATCAGTAGTGGCTTTTGACATTCAGAATCTCAGATTGCTATAGAGACTAGTCTTGCAACAAGTAACCAGAAAATTAATCCAAAGGGGATATGATTGTAGGTGTGTAACTGTTTAACCAAAGATAGTTTGGATTCATCCTGTTATAGAACTTCTGGGTTGCAAAAGTTGACAGCATGAAATTGTAGAACTACAAATCAGATTATCTATATGATACAGATTATGTGTTATGATGCTGTACAGTGTATAATGTTTGATATGGACATCTATCGGCAACAGACTTGGTACAAATTCTTTGGCAAGTCTTAGAATATGTAAGAACACATCCTCCAGGTTCAGATCTGCGGGGAGATTATAAGAACTTAGACAGCTGCATATGATGTAGCAGGTCACTATCTATTACATCTAATCTAGGTCCTATAGATCAAATCTATATTGACACTCTACACCAGGTGTGAAGCCAGGAATTTTGGCTTGGGGGTGGGATAAGAATAATTTGTTTAATTATAATTCAAAGAGAAGAAAACAATAGTAAAGAGAGTCTCTTCAATAAAAAAAATATGATAAAAAAATACCAAATTCAAATGAAATAAGTAGTAATTAGTTGTGTAAATCATATAAATACCTTTTTGGTAACTAAAATAAATGTTAAATAAAGTTTCAATCCTTTTAAAAAACTAAAAGTGGGGGTGATAGATAAAAAAAAAAGGAAAAGAAAAAAGTTGTGTGCATAGCATAATTGATTTTGTATGCAAAATATAGCAACTAAATTTTCTTAACTAATGTATTTTCTTTCGTTACTATTGATACAATAATTGATGTCAAAATATTATTTAATTCATTTAAAAGGTAACTTGTAATTTAAGCAATTAAATTTCAAGTATAATGATACTTACATAAAAAAAAGTTAAAAGAAATGAAATTTAGAACTACAATTGTTATCAAATTATAAAATTTATCAGATGGGAGGAGGAGCATGGTACAAATTTTTGTGGGGTCCCAAATTCAAAATATGCCCATTTCACTTTAGCAAACAAGGCATTAACCAGGTATTTCAAAAGCCAAGCCCCCCGCCGGCTTCGCCACTGTCCGCACCCCACCCCCCCTCCCTCTTTTTAAAGCAAATCTTAAAGTCCTTTTTGAGGATCTTGAAAATGTTAACCTGAAGAGCATACAAGCAAAGTTAAACAGGAAAGTTTCTGTGAAATCGAGAATAAGGAAAGAGACTTGTTGCAAACAAAACAATTCTGCTGTGCGTTCAAATATGATCAAGCATAAGGCACATGGTCCATAGAGGGGCAAGGGAGCGACTGTTCATAGTTTTAGGACTGTCTTCAGAGCTGTAAGATTCCATGTCATGGTCTAAGTTAAATGGATAAATAAAAGATAGTGAGCCAACCTAAATGAAATCCTGAGAAGGGTGATCTAGAAATGGTCCAATCATGTTTCACAGATATGCTGAAAATTTTCTAGTATGCTGGTTGCTAACGGCTATATAAGTACAGTTAAAATATCCCATACTTTTGACAACATTATTAAATAATAGAAGCCAACAGGATGTTCTTCAAAATTCTGGTAAAGCTAAGAGGTTCACGGTAAAATTCTGACTATAACCACAATGGTTGCGTACCTTTTCCTGGAGGGTCATTATGGACTCCATCATCAATTGTGTCTGCAGAAAAAATTGATCAGGTCAGAATCTCAATAAACAAGACGCGCAGGACAGTCCCAGTATCACATAGCAGCATTCTTGTCCAGGAAAATCAGAAGCAAACAAAAGATTTCACCTTTGCTATGCATAACACAGATATTACTAGAGAAAGCCACTTAAAGTTCTTTACTGCAATAATTTTCAAATGCATAAAAAGTCAATGATGCAGTAGGTCTTAAGCAAACACTATTCAAATTTTTCCATACACTCTCTTATGCAGAAGAAAGCCTATCCCGTAAATGAAAACATAAATACTTAGGGTGATTAAGTGGTTTCTTTGGTTGGTAATCATCTTTTAGATTCTCTTGACATGCCAACTTGCTCAATTCTAGAATCTTAGTTGTCTGGTAGATCATAATAGTGAAAAAGGATCCTAGTAAGTGGTCAGCAAAAGTGTTCAATGTGAAATACTTTCATTGTATCAACCTCGTAAAGGTGGTTGAACATCTGTCAATATTTATGGATTTTAACTTACAAAAAATTGTTCTTATAAAAATGGTTTTTTAACTTCAGAGACAATACAAGTACCAGCAGCAAAAATTCACTTATAGGGGCTGCTAAACCATTTTAAAAAAAAAAGAAAAAAAAACCGAAATACCAAGAAGATTTGCAGGTAGATGAGCTCTGAACATTAACAATGGAGCATTACCTTATCCCAGCGGGTAGTTCAATAATATGGAAGAATCAAATAGACAGTTAATCTCCTCTACACTCCAATTGTATTGTACAAGCTTGAATGAAAGCTAACAACTGAAGAGAGTAGCAGGAACGTGTACACTTCTCTAAGATAAGAGGTGAGTGCGTAGCTGAGGTTTTGCAAAAGATTTCCAAATTGTAGATCAAAAACATAAGATCTGATTTCTTAGGACAAAACAAGTAGCTTACACAAGATTGTTACCCTGATGTGCCATATTTTCTTCAATACGGGATACTAACCTTTCTAGCTCTTGTTTCGGAAAGTGCCATATCAAGTTGTTTCTCCAAGTTTACAAGGTCCATCAGACTCAGCTGCTCAACATTTGGTTCTTCCAGTTGGCTGTCAAAACAAACTGATATGTCAAACCACAACTCGTATGATACCTTTTAGTATACCAATAAGGATTAAGAAAATCACCTTTGCACTATATGCAGTAGCTCTGTATGTGAACGGAGCTGTAGAAAAACAATTTGGGCTACTTAGTGAATATTGACGAGAAATACCACAGTAGACCGTACCTAGAAGCTCATTGCAATATAATAAGACAAAACTCCTCATAAGCTTGACTAACTGATGTTTGAAGTCCATACTTCAGTTTAATGATTAACTGGAGGACCAATAGGCGTTAGATCATTACATTCTCAGAGATTAGCAGGATCATGTTAAAAGCATATGGAGAACATGCCTACTCATAAAGATAATGGGATGCAAAGTACAAGCAGCATCAATGTAGTTAGAGAACAAATTCACTCCACAGAAACCCTAGATGTAAATGTACGTACTTGTTTGGAATATCCTCTGAACCAAAAATATTACCAGGAGATGTCTAGGTTTATTAAAAAGAATATAAACCTGCATGAAGCTCACATTGTCAATGAGCAAGAAAACGCATATTAGTAAAAATTACAGTGAAGCAAGCTCTGGTTGATTGCTAATCACTATTAAGTAAAGGATGTCAGTATCTATGATCCTATAATTACCAGCATAAGGTCCTATGGATGGCTGATCAAATTATAATTTAGCATAAGGTCCTTTGGAGAGCATGCTGACAAACTGACAATTAGAGTTATTTGCACAGCCTCACATGCTCATGCAAGCTTATGTGACAGCAATTTTGAACAGTAGTAGGGCCAAATTTGATCACACAGTTCAGATGCTTTGTAGATTCACAAGTGATCTATATCCAATAGAACATCTGTAAATCAGCTTTGAAGCCAAGAGCTCTTAAAAAACATGGGTCTCCTATTAAAGGTTTTAGCATTTTAGTGGTGTTCTGGTAGAGAACCACCAGCAACAAGTCAACCCAGAACCTTTTTTGCAGAAGTGGAGTATGAGCTATTTAGTTGATTAATTTTTAAATCATTTAGATGACCTCATTTAAAAAAAAGATATTTTTCAACATGCGGTTGACAGCATTAAGCTCACTGTATAAGGGAGAAGGATCACTTACGGCTTCATTAACATCTTTAGAAGCCTCAGATTCCTGTTCATAGTGACATCGATAACGTTCAAGAATCTTGGTCAAACTGCCAAAAGAGCTGATTGCATTAGTCATTAAAACCAAAAGTAGATCAAAGCTATTTAGTATTTGCATGAAACATTACCAATGGAAAAGTTGTCCAAGCCATGAACATTTTATGTAAGGATTTGCTATCTTATATGATGTCTTGGAGGACAATGCTACAAAAGATTTCAACAACAGGAGCTGTATGAGGCAACCATACTAACAGCTTTTAACATTTATGTGTATGTTCGCTGGGGAATATTCACACATTGATGTTTGACAGAAAAAAGGGCTGATTAGGCAAAACAAACTAAGGTCTAAAGCAGAGTAAATGTAGTACTTGGAACACAATGAAATAAGTTTTAGGTATAAATTATTGAATACAAATGAGCTCACAAGAGATGAGTCAACAATTAATGTAAAACCAAAAGACCAAAAATAGGGAACCAGAAACATAGTTGCTAGCATCACAGCTTTAGAAAGTTCCTTCAATCGGGGTCCTGATTCACTCCATTCAGGGAAGAAATCTATGAAGGTGCATATAAGTCTCCCAATCTGCAACATTGGATAGCTCTAATGGATGTTGGCACCAATAAGGTTCCACCAGCTTAAACCAGACAATCATCACCATAATTTGTCTAACCTTCATGATCAAGTCATTTATACTTCAAAAACAACTCTTCAAACCTATATTTAACAGAATACAACTGCCCACACAAAGAAAGAAAACTGGAAGAGTGGAAGTGATATTGTGACAGTGTTACTAGCTAAGAGATGACCTCCTCCCATGGTACCAATTTCCGCTTGAATCATCCCTCAAAGTCAATCTCTTCTACTCATGAAAAATTGATCTAACACACTAGGGTTCCACATCCACCCCTCTTTTCCCAGGTTTTCTTGAGCAAGCCACTTAAGCAACCAAGCATAGGTACCATCGACTACCATAGGTTTGGTGTGCCTTTTTCTCCTCTCCTTGATTTTCGATATACTGGATACCAAAGAACAATGTCAATCCTAGTTGTTTCCTCAAGAATCACCATATACCACATTCTCATAACACTTGCAAATGCTAAGCCAAAAAATTTAACTTGCTGCCATGTTGTTAACAAAAGATTCTAGGCTTTGATTCCTAAGTTTTATGGTAAAAACAAGATGAGAAGTCCACCAATGATAGAATCTCATCCACATCAAGCATCTGAAAGTGAAGCAATTTTCCCCATTCAACTATGGAAATCAATGTGGGAATCACCTACTTGACAATGGAAGAGGACCAACCAACAAAGACAAACCTTCCATTGATCATTCCCACAAAACCAAACAACCTATTGAGCAGATATGGCTTAAGAAGTTCGCCAAGCAAAGGCCCAAATGTAGAAGTTAGGACCAGACTTCATATAAGTCCCTTGTTGCAATAGTTTTTGTTCTCTATGGGGATCCAATGCGCCCCCATACGCAACTCAACATAAGCCTACTAGATTTCACTCACTCAATGCAATAGTAATTGTCGCCATTTTCCTTTTAGAAGTCTGATAAAAGAGCATATGACAATCAAAAGTCAAAGGGGTAATCACTATCATGTTTTAAACCATCACCCAATTATAATAACTCTATATCAACTCAAGGCAAAAAGTAACAAAAGTCACTAGATTTAGTATTCAAAAGGATTTTTTTGTTCTACGAAATGCCCCATTGTAAGATGTTTAAGGATGTTATATCAATTTAACAGATCAAGCAACAAAACTATTTTGTTAGTTATTATCAACAATAAACCATGGTTATCAGAACTGAACTGGTTCAACAACAGTCAGATTGGCCAACCCAGTGACCCGACCCTTGACCTTGGTCAGTTCTTTATTGGACCGTTAGCAGTTGAACTAGAGAAACTCACATTGGCCAATCGGGTTTATGAGAAAACTGGTGACATGATAGGTTTTTTATTGACCTGAGTTGATTAAATATGATTTTTTAAAGTCATACCTAATTTAATTTTTTACATACTAATTATTGATTCTTTTTTCATTTTTAATAAAGCATTATTTTATGGAAAAAAGTTAAAAGAAAAATACATTACCCAAAGAAAAAATGTAAAACAATCTTTATAAGCTCAACTCTCTTTATATTTTTTTCAATGATAATGAATATTTCTAATATTTACACAAACTCCACCCTCCTCTTAAACCTTTCAAAACTCGCATATCCTACAACCTAACCTCCTTATTGCCCTTTTACTAAATTCTCACCTATACTGCCAACTCGATTATGTCTGCTATTGATAGAATAACGTATATAACTTAACATCTAACACAATTTGTTGCTTGTGAATTGCCATCTAGTTTTAAAACTATCTCTAGCAAAGCCCTGTATCTTAAATTTTTGTTCTTGTATCTTAGATTTAGATAATGAGACAATTGCACCTACAAAGTGGAAAACCGACAATAAATACCATCAAACAACTTGGGATATGATATCATGTAAATGTATTCAACCGAAAGCCAATAGGAAATCACTGGAGAAACCTAACACGAGTATTAGGCTGTTATAGAATCTCAATCTCAACCATAGCAAAATTAACACCACTTAACACTAACGTCTCTTTTCTCTGGTAGAGTTCAAGTCCATGTACTCACCCACTCCCCCAGTCCTAAAAAAAAAGTCCCAATGAAAACAAAAAAAAGGAGGCACTCTTTCAACTAGCCTTTTGAAAAAAAATTACTCTAAACTCTAGAAAGAATAATAGTTAACATGATATTTTGAGTGCAGTCAACCAAATAAAATATTTTCTTCAATATGGGTGTCATAATATTTTAAAATGTTTTAAAAACAAGAAATGCCAAAGAATTACACAATCTTTTATAATAATCATATTATAATTATTTTCAAAATCTTACTCATGATATCAAGCACATTTTTGACTCAGCAATCATTATTGTTATAGTCACCACAATCACATACAACCTAAATATGTTCCATTTAAATTAACTACCAAAACTATAATTGTTTCCTACTAACAATATCACCATTTCCACCAATTTAGGTAGGTCCTTACAAGCTTTAACATATTTAATATTTGACTACCTTTCAACAAGATATTTGTTCTTCCTTACCACATTACCACTTATAGCTTTAATGGTTAATAGGATTTCCATAAACAAGTGGTGGATTTTAAAAGTCCATATGTTTGTTACTAAGAATAAGAAAGTCAAATATTAAGTAAAAATGTGTAGTTAAAGACACACATGGCAATTACTTAAATTCACTTGTGGAATTTTTTAAGTCCACCACTAGTGTATAGGGTAATAATCTTTGTTAATAACCCATTAATTCTACAATCACTACTACGATTACCACTCCAACATCATCAATCCACCAATCTTTTTTGTAGCTCACCAAAGATATTTTTACTATCATCTTCATGTATTGTTGCCTCCTACATAACTACTTCAAACTTTGCTACCTTGACTGTTATCATTTCCACATCCTATCAACATGATTACATCTTTCATAATTCCAATCGTTGTGTAGTTTTCATATTACTATACAAATGTTCTTTCTTCCAATTTCATTAACATAAATCAAAATTACAAATTCTATCATGTGAAAAATAAACCATAGTAAAAAGCAAATAATGTCAAAGTTTACAAAGGCTCCATTTGAGTATCAACAAAGTAAACATGCCAATGTTTATATATGAACTTTTATTGTGTTATAATATATATAAAAAGTGATATATGTATATATATATATATGTAGGAAGTGAAAATTGATCTCATGACAATATTTAAAGCATCCACTTGTGATGATGCTACATGTATTTCCCATGCCTTTCATTTCTAACAAGTTAACATTTGGATCATTCTTGGAATTCTCAAAATGGTTTTACTTAAAAGTTAATATAAACATTTAAGGATCTTCAACATAATGTGTGTAGCTTATTTAGCCATAGTTTAATAATAGAACTAATTTCTTGATAATAATGTACTTGCTTTAAAAAATTTGGCTACAATGTGGTTAGGCAACCTTCGAATTAGTGTATGCTCAAACAATGTTTACATAAAAAGAAACAAAGAATAATTCATCTTCACAAGGTATATAACCAAAGAAAATCAAAACACTAACTCAAGTAAAAATCTATAACAAGCTAACTATCTTTAGCCACCATCACTTTATTTCAAGGCTTAGAAATCATGACACCAAGCTTGTATTGCCACACCAGAGGTCATCCCAATTTTTGATGACCTTTTATTTCCTCTCATGAAGTTCACTTTGCCTTGTTCCACTCCTTATCAATATTAAGCCCATAAGCTGAAAACTTGCATAACTAGCTAGCCATCAGTGTGTTGTGTTTATGAACAAAAATTCACACAAATATAAACTTTATTGACAAAAAAAGCCTATTTGTTGGCGGAAAGTCATCGATTTATCTACATAGTAAATATGATCATAAGCGAAGGCATATAGTTTTCTAGAGTTACCAATCTATCAAACGAGAAAAACAATGATTTTAAGATTTTTTTATATAAAGAATCTGTAAAAAGATTACACTGATTAAATCATAACTATGAAAATAAATTATCCTTTTATTAGTCAACAAATCATTCTCTAAGCCTTTGACACTTAGTATGATCTAGTAGCTTCAATGAAAACATGTGTAATACTTATAAATGTTTTACTTTTACATTACATATCATTTACCTTCCTATATAAAATATAAGATTTTCTACTTTTTTACTATAAATTTGAGATTAATTCTTTAAACATTATTTTACTTAATATGCAAGAACTCTATAGTTGAAGAAATAATAAACTAACAATGATTAGCACTGTTTCTTTCCTACTTCTCCCTTTCAAAATGATTTTTTATTTTTTGAAAAATGAAAGATGGATATAATAATGGAGAAATGACTTGAAAGATCATCAATCAGTTCCTAATAACAATTAATTTACATCAAGGAACATATATTTTAACCTTAATAATTGCTAAGAATACATAGGAAATTTTAATTCAATATAATTTTTGGAACCCTTCTAATTAGGGAGAAGCAATTTATTTACCAAAAATATATATTTTTAATGTTATTTATTATTATTGCTTTTGAGTTCACTATAAGAGTCTGTCACATGCAAGGCTTTCCTTTGATTGTTTGCACTCTATTTCTCAATGTTTACAATTCAAGTCTTTCTAGCTGTTTTAATATGAAGTTTAAACATAAATTAGTTGAAACCGAGTTCAAACTTGTGAGCCACATTGAGTCAAACAATGTGTTTAAACTTAGATTGATTCTAAAATGGGCATATTTGCTAATTTGAGTTTCAATTTGTTTGCTTATTTTTAGAGTAAAAGAAAGAAAAAAAACCTCAAACCAAACAAATATAACTTATATGATACTGATAAGGTGAATAATTTTTTTGGATCCATCCCTAATTCGATCCATATAAATTGGTGGTAAAACATAAACATGATACTGTGTATGTTGATGAGTCAAACTTAGATGGAAAAAATCTGCCAATGATAGAAGCTATATTGATTGAAGAATTACACTAATACCATTTTAATAGATTTAATAACTGAATCAAAATGATTCGAAGGATAATCGAAACGTAAGCGACTTAGAAGGTTAGCAGCCACAGTTAGAATTTATCTATGTACCCTGCCTCCTGCATTTCCCCCCTCCTTTTATTCTCTTTCCTTCACCTTGTAGTTCCTACCTATAGAGTGATCATAGATTCTCATAATAACATACCCATCCATGAATTAAGACCGTATCAAACCTTTGACTTTAAGATTTGCTTCTACGAGTTCTAAGGTTTTCACATCTTATATGAAAATTGTGTAACTAGACAAATTATTGAAGCATGCAAGTCCTTCATGTGAGCCTCAAACAAGTATCCCTAATAATGGACATATACACTTAGTACATTTACAATTTGTAAAATAAAGCATTTTTTACTTTAGAACAAGTGAATTTTTAAACACTATCCCTTGGAAGTTACCCTATGATATTGCATACTTTGAAGAAAATAATTGGGTTCTATAAGCACCTATTTTCTATTAAATTGTTTTAATCCTACGAACATTATTATGCTGTTTTATGATGTAATAATATGATGATTATTGATAATTATATATAATATCATTAAAGCAATTATTAAAAAATTTAACAATTGGTAATGATTATTGATTTTGTAGTTCACTTTTCCTTACATATATTTTAAAAATATTTTACCATTACAATATATTATACTTTTTGGTCATGAATAATCATTTTATTGACCTTATAATTTTTTTTTCAAGTAAATCACATATTGTCAATCAATGACTTGCCAAGTATGTTTGTGAAAAGTTTGCATGATTTTCGTTCAGAATTAGTTTTATGCTAAATGCTTGAGCAAAGAAAGTTTGGAATTCTGATATTCTTTTTGAGTCTAAATGTGGACAAATTTAATTAACTTGCTGTGTAATTAGGTTATGTTGCTCTATTTGATTATGTTAGCATTATCTTGTTTTCTTTTTCTATGTTAGTTGCATTTTGTTGGAGATAGCCTAATGCATTGGCTTATTTGTGATACTTATATCTTCATTACATATTATTATTTTACATTTTAAAAAAAAATTTCTTAAACTAATTTTAACGTCATTCACAAATTTATAAATGGTTTCAAGAATCTTCCCATTTTAAACTAAAAGAGAACACTTATTATGACCCAATAATTTTACTTGACTAATAAATATCACCTATTAAGTTTGAGATTCCAAACAAAAGCCCACTTGACTTGGCGTAATTTAAATCTACTTGGATATTTCCTTTTCCTTCTTTGAAACGCAAAGTTGCTTGTAATCCTAACCTAAGCTACATTTATGTAAGTTAACACCACATGACATTGAATTGAAGAGACAATTGAACAATCATCACCATTTCTCTTTCTTCGTTGACAGCACTTTTTTTGATAAATGATGACAACAATTTTCCATCTCTTCACTACAACCACAACATCTTCGTCATGTACAATCTCAGGTCCAATATAAAAATTTTGCTTTCAACTTATCTAGTATGTTTAATAAATGCCCAATTATATCTTAGTTTGTATATGTATGACACCTATAAAACACATATGCAAAGAATGGAGCCATATCCATGCTTTAAACACCATCATTTGATGTTTAAAAGAATTTCAAAATATTAATTCATTGAGAAAAAGTCGAACAATTATGTAACAATCTTGATCTCAACTTGGCATTCATATCTACATCTGATGAAAATTGTTGAATAATTAAGCATTGAATTAGAACTCCAATGTTTAGAATTTTAACTTTTCTTTATTCGAATTTTGGAAAAGGTATTTCTCTTTGTGTAGCATTAATGGATCATTCTTCAATATCACTTTATTTCTTCCACCTACCATCGTTGCATCATCTTTCACTTTTATTGCATAACCTTACATAAATTGACACCATTTGGCTCTTTGTGTAGCATTAATGGATCATTCTTCAATATCACTTTATTTCTTCCACCTACCATCATTGCATCATCTTTCACTTGCATAACCTTACATAAATTGACACCACTTGCCACCATATTGAAGCCAAAATTTAACTATTGTTGCTGTCATCAACATCAACATTTCTCTTTCTTCCTTTGCGTCATGCTTTGTGAACAAGTTACTTTCATGAAAGGTTATTAAAATTACATACTTTTCTTACTTTTCTCACTAAATTTTAACTCGTCACGTATAAATCACGAAAATTTTCATAATGTACAAAAATATAATCATTTTAATTGATTCTGTTTAAATCCAAGACAAAAGAATGATGTGACCACCAAATCTTCAATGCCATTTTATATAACATTTTTTATATTTTTCCTTTTAATTCTTAATTGCGAAGAAAAAAAATTAAAGAAGTGTTGAAAAAGAAAAACTTAGAAAATAAGTGTTTTAAATGCCTAATATACTTTTCTTTTAATTTGTATTTCACATTACCTAACATTGATTATTTGACAACCACATTATCTCTCTCTAGTTTTTCACAGGATCGACTTCTTGGGATGCAATTGAGGTACTTCCAAGTAATCTATTCAAAAAGTTGGAAAGTAGATAATTAACAATCAAAGCTCCATCTAAATTAAAGAGGCCAATGAAAAGGAGTGGTTGACAATCAACGAGGAGGTGATTAATTTCATGGGGGAATTCTTTTTGTCATGCTCATTAAATGGTTGCATCAAAGATTGTTTAACTTATTCCGAAGGCACCAAATCCATCCACCATCAAAGACTATGGACTTATTAGTTTGGTTGTAGTGTTTATAAGGTTGTTGCCAAGGTAGTAACAAACCGCTTGCGGCAAGTTGTAGAGAAGATGTTGGGCGAAATTAATTTGATTTTATCAAAAGAAGGCAAATTATTGTTTGCTCACTAATTACAAATGGGATGATAGACTTTTTGAATTCAAAGTTGATTTAGAAAAGACAAACGATAGCATCAATTGAAATTTTTTGGATTTGGCATTGGATGATTGGATCAAAGTGGAGTTAAATAATGTATTTCTTCAACCTTAATATCTTTGTTGATTAATGGGACACTAATGAGACAATTCAAAAAAGAAAGGATTGAGATAAGGTGCCAATTATTACTCTTCCTTTTCAATATAGTAGAAGATGTTATCAGTTGTTTGCTGAACAAAGCGATAAGCATAGGCCTTTGCAAAGGGTAGAGATTTATACAAATGGATTGGAAATTTCTCATCTCTAATATGTAAATGACACGATGTTTTGTGAATCAAAATTAGAGTGTCTGATAAATGTCAAGAGAATATTCAAATGCTACCAAGTCATTTTGGGGTTAAGAGGTTAATTTTCAAAAGAACATCTCTTCAGTGTGGTAAGAAGGTTGTTAAGGACTGGCCAAGTGGGATATCATTCAAGGTAGAAAGGTCCACATATCTTGGGCTACCCTTAATTGCAAGCTAGAACTCCATTAAAGTGTGGAAGCTGGTTATGGAGAGATTCGAATCTAGACTTTCAAGTTGAAAATCGAAAGTACTTTCCATTGGCAAAAGGGTAATAATCTTACATTCCATCTTAAGGAGCTTATCCATCTACTATGTGTCATTGTTCCAAATGCTCAAAAAAGTGAAAAATCAACTTCATAAAATACAAGGAAGATTCTTTTGGAATGGGTTATCCACAAAGAGGATAATGCTTGATGTTGATTTGTTGGCTCCATTAGTTTTTGATGACAATAAAACATTCCTATTCATTTGTGTCTAACATCTTTGCTTAAGTGTGCAGGACAAAAAATTGTATACAAATAATAAATCAATCCGTCAAAAGTGTATATCAAAAATCATATGAATTAGGAAAAATGACTGCTCAACAAAAAGGAAGGTCCTTAGTTGAACAATGAAAAATATTGGTTGGCTAAAATTCAAATTGAAGAAATGGCAGGCTGAAGAGTATTAAAAAACAGAACCAACTTAATCGACCAAGAAGTGAGTTAGTTGACTAAGAAGCTACTGCCAGAAATATGGACTTCAAGGCAGAACCAACTTAGTCGACCAAGAAATAAGTTAGTCGACTAAGTGTTCTCTGCTAGAAACTGAGGCCAGAAGATAGAACCAACTTAATCGACTAAGAAGGAAGTTAGTCGACTAAAAGCTATCTGTCAGCAATTTGAACCAGAGCACTGAAAGACAGATTAACGGCTAAAACCAACTCTCAACTATTTTCAATGGCCATAAACTGTCAAACTGCCATCAGAGTTTTTTCTTCAAGTATAAAAGGGTCTCCCAACGGTTGGAAAACATATAAAGAGAAGATAGAAGACTTCCAAGCAAAGAGAGCTAAAAATTCAGCAAAAATCTCTTTGCACTTTACTGCACTCAATGCTCATCCTTGTAATTGTGTTTTGCACTTCAACTTGTACCACTTAGATCAACTTTGTGATCATAGGTACACTTTTTTTTCATTTCTCTTTATGTCCTTAGAGTGAAAGGGTCACTCTAAGGGGTTCAATCAAGCTTGGGTTAGCTTGGTTGAGTGTAAAGGTTCTAACTTAGCCTTGAAAAGTTAGGTGTTGGGTTATAGTTGAGCTCGAGAAAAACTATTGTGAAAGATTTTGGCTAAGCCTAATAAAAGCCATTGTAAAGTTTGGTGAAAGCTTGTTAATTTCACCGGTTCTTAGTGGATTGGTTAGATAATCAAGGTAGTGGATGTAGGTCTTGGACCGAACCACTCTAAATTCCTGCGCATTGTCTACTATGTTTTTATTTTCATTGCTTTTCAAATTAGTTCCTCCTTTTGTCAAGAGTCAAAAAGTGCTATTCACCCCCCTTTTACCACATTATTTGGGACCAACAAGTGGTATCAAAGCCTAACCCGTCATTAAGGTCTAACACCCTTGGGAAGATCCAAATGGCTCAACTAAAATCAGTAGTTGCTGAAGGACAATCAACAAACAGACCACCTTCGTTTGATGGCTCTAACTATCCTTATTGGAGCACTAAGTTGTCAATATATATTATAACAATTGATTATGAGATGTGAGATGTCATAACTGATGGACCATTCATTCCCTCAACTTTAAATATAGTGACAAATGAGATGATCTCTAAGCCAAGGTCTGAATGGACCGAGGTTGAAACTAAGAGAGTCCAAACAAATTTTAAGGCTATCAATACATTGCATTGTGCCTTAACTCCCACCAAATTTAAAAAAATATCAAGCTATATAACAACTAAATAAGTGTGAGATAAACTTAGGATTATCCATGAAGGGACTTCTCAAGTCAAGAAATCCAAGATAGCCCTCTTGACCCATAATTATGAAATGTTTAAAGATGAAACTTGATGAAGATATTACTAGCATGTTAAATAGATTCACAAACATCACAAACAAACTTAGTCAGCTAGGCAAACCAATACCTGAGCATGAGATTGTTAAAAGACTTCTTAAAAACTTACCAAAAAATTAGAAACCTAAAGTGACTGCAATCTGAGAAGCCAAGGACCTAAATGTTATTACTCTAGATGAGATTTGTGGTTCTCTCCTTACTCATGAACTAGAACTCAAGGAAGAGGATGAAGAAGATAGTAAGGAAGCAAAAGAAAAGAAAAATAGCATTGCACTAAAAGCTAGCACTCTTGAAGAAGAGCTAGAAGAGCTATCCTGTGATGATGATGAAGAGTTAGCACTAGTTGCAAGGAAATTCAGAAAACTTATGGACAAAAGAAACCAAAGATTGGCTAGAAAAGGGTTTAAAAAAGATCAAGGTTTTTCATGGAGAACTAGAAACAAAAATGACCCCAACAAAAAGAGTGAGCTAACTTGCTTTGAATGCAAAAAGCCTGGACATTTTAAGTTCGAATGCCCATTACTGAAAGATGAGACTCCAAAGAAAAACAAGAAATCAAAGAAGGCAATGGTGGCAACTACTTGGTTAGACAGTGACACTTCAAGTTCTGAAAGTAAGGAAGAAAAAGCTGAGAAAAGAGCAAACCTGTGTTTGATGGCACAAGATAATGAATCTGAGGTATCCTCATCCCCCTGTGATATTTCTATTGATGATTTATAAGATTAGTATGAATGCCTTTATGATGAATTTGAAACTCTTTTCAAAATACAAGACTTTAAAGAAAAAGACTGCATCACTTGAAAATGATTTGAAAAATATAAAAAAAGAGTTCAACTTTGTTTTTGAGCAAAGAAATTTTTTGCAAATTGAGTTAGAACACTCAAACAGATTTTGAAGTTTTAAAATTAGAGCTGGATAATAAATCTGAAGCTTTGCAAAAAACACTTGATGAAAACACATCTCTCAAATGTTTAAAAAGGGAAACATCAAGTAGGAACACATTTTTGAAGAAAAATTATGATAATGCTTTATCTAGATGCTATAGTTGTGGAAAACATGAACATTTATCATATGATTGTTTTAAAAAAATGATCCTATAGGTACCCATATTGCAACTTATAAAGAAAAAGTATCAAGGACCCATCAAGGTATGGGTACCTATAAAGAAAAAGTATCAAGGACCCATCAAGGTATAGGTACCCTAAAAAAACAAAAAAAATATGGATTCCAAAAGGATCCTATATTGCAACTAAGAATCAAGGACCCATCAAGGTATGGGTACCTATAAAGAAAAACTGAATTAGATTTTGTAGGTTAAGCTGCACTTAAAGGAGACATGTTCAAGAGCTCAACTCAAGAAGAAACAGCCTTGGTATATGGACAGTGGCTACTCAAGACATATGACAGGAGATGAAATGCTATTTGCTAAGTTAGACAAAAAAAAAGGAGGAAGCGTATCTTTTGGAGATGATTCAAATGGTAGAATCCATGGTATAGGAACGGTTAGTAAGAACTCTCAAACTCAAATCAATCATGTGTTATTGGTTAAAGAATTAAAACATAATTTATTGAGCATTAGTCAATTGTGTGATAAAGGATTTAAAGTATGCTTTGATTCAAATAAGTGTGAAGTGATAGATATAAGCACCAATAAAGTCTCATTTATAAGAAGAAGATTAAAAAATATGTATGTTGTATTTCTTGAAGATCTTGAAATGAATTGTGAAATGTATTTAATGGCAAATGCTGAAAATGATAGCTGGCTATGGCATAGGAGACTAGGTCATGTAAGCATGCATACAATGTCAAAATTAATCAAGAAAAATCTAGTTGTTGGACTGCCGGATATAAAATTTGAAAATGATAAAATATGTGATGCTTGCCAACTAAGAAAACAAGTTAGAACATCCTTTAAGACTAAGAAGATTGTGTCAACAACTAGACCTCTTGAATTGTTACACATTGATCTATTTGGTCCAATAAGTACAACTAGTTTAAGAGAAAAATCTTATGGCTTTGTGCTAGTTGATGACTACTTTAGGTACACTTGGGTTTATTTTCTTGCTCATAAGAATGATGCCCCACCAGCATTTATAAGTCATTGTAGGAAAGTTGAGAATGAGAAAGGATTAACCATAGTTAGTATTAGGAGTGATCATGGAGAAGAATTTGAAAATGATGAATTTGAGAAATTTTACAATGAAAAGTGATTGGGTCATAATTTTTTTGCACGTAGAACACCCCAGCAAAAATGGAGTTGTAGAGAGAAAAAATCGAACCTTAAAAGAAATGGCTAGAACTATGTTATGTGAGAATAACCTGTTAAAATATTTTTTTGCTGAGGCAGTGAACACAGCAGCATATATACTTAATAGAGTTTCAATTAGAGCCATGATATCAAAGACTCCATATGAACTTTACAAAGGTAAGAAACCTAATATTTCACAACTTAGGAGTTTTGGTTGTAAATGTTTTGTGTTAAACAATGGAAAATAGTCATTAGGCAAATTTGATGCAAAGAGTGATGAGGCAATATTTTTTGAATATGCATTAAACTCAAAGCCCTATAAAGTTTTCAACAAAAGAACTTTAACTGTTGAGGAATCAATTCATGTAGTTTTTGATGAGTCCAATGCTTACAAAAGGAAATCCATGCTGATGATGATGGTGTAGAAATCTTAGAAAGGCAAATAGAATAAATGAGCTTAGAGAACAATAAAAATAATGAAGAAAGCTCACCTAGAAAAGAAAATGAAACTCCACCTCTAGAAAATTTGCAAAGAACAGAAATTCAACATAGTGATCTTCCACGGAGTTGAAGATATGCAAAAGACCATCCACAAGAACAAATCATAGTTGACATTTCTCAAAGAGTTAAGATTAAAAGAGCAACAAGAAAGACCTGTGAGTTTTCAGCTTTCATATATCAAATTGAGCCTAAGACATTTGATGAAGCAAAAAAAGAGGAAAGTTGGATATTGGCCATGCAAGTGGAACTTGATCAATTCAAAAGAAACCATGTGGTCATTAGTCTCTATGCCTTTAAACCACCCTATTGTTGGAACAAAATGGGTGTTTAGAAATAAAGTAAAAGAGCAAGAAAATGTTGTTAGAAATAAAGCTAGGTTGGTAGCCCAAGGATACAACCAAGAGGAAAGAATTGACTATGATGAAACCTTTGCATCGGTTGCTAGAATTGAAGCCATAAGATTGTTGCTTGCTTTTGCATGCTTTATGAATTTTAAATTGTACCAAATGGATGTAAAGAGAGCATTTTTAAATGAATTTATTCAGAGGAAGTGTATGTAGAACAACCACTAGGATTTGAAGACTTTGAAAAACCAGATCATGTTTTCAAACTTCACAAAGCCTTGTATGGATTGAAACAAGCTCCTATAGCTTGCTATGAGAGGCTTTCGGAATTTCTAATTGAAAAAGGATATGTTAAGGGTAGCATTGATACTACATTGTTTATTAAAAGATACATAAAGGATTTAATCGTTGTTCAAATTTATGTGGATGACATTGTATTTGGTGCAACTAATGAGGCTTTATGCAAGAACTTTGCTCAAGAAATGTAGGGTGAATTTGAGATGAGCATGATGGGTGAGCTGAAGTATTTTCTTAGTCTTTAAATTAAACAAAGCGAGAAAGGAATCTTCATCCACCAAGAAAGATACACTCAAAACATGCTCAAAAGGTTTGATATGCTCAAGCTGAAAATCCATTTGTACACCAATGAGTCCATCCACCAGACTTGATTTAGATGAAAAAGGAAAGGATGTTGATCAAAAGCTCTACAGAGGTATGATCGGATCATTACTCTACTTAACAACAAGCAGACCATATATTTAGTTTAGTGTGTGTTTGTGTGCTAGATTTCAGTCACAACCTAAAGAATCACACTTAACTGCTGTTAAGAGAATTTTTAGATATCTCTTAGAAACACAAACCTTAGGAATATGGTACTCTAGAGAATCATTATTTAATCTTGTAGGCTATTTATATGCAAACTTTGCAGGAAGCAAAACCGATAGAAAGAGCACTAGTGGAACATGTCAATTTTTAAGAAGTATGCTAGTATCCTGGTCAAGTAAGAAACAAAATTCTGTAGCACTCTCTACAGCTGAAGTAGAGTATATTTCCTTAGGTAGTTGTTGTGCTCAGATTTTGTGAATCAAACAACAACTATGAGATTTTGGAATAACAGTACATAATGTACCAATTTTCTGTGACAACACAAGTGCAATCAATATATCTAAAAATCCTGTGCAGCATTCTAGGACTAAGCACATTGAGATTAGGCACCATTTTGTTAAAGACCATGTAATGAAGGGTGATATTAAAATTGAGTTTGTGAATCTTCGCATCAATTAGCTGACATCTTTACCAAACTTTTACATGAAGATAGATTGTGAGATTAGAAGAAATTTAGGGATGATTAATATGCGGAGTTGTAGGTAAATTTTTAACTCATACACATAAAATAGAAGGCACTTAGTCGACTAAGAGAGATCTTAGTCAACTAAGAGCATTCTGTCTCATTAAATAATAAGACTCAATTAAGTTAAAGGCAGGAGGAATAAAATATGAGAAGAAACTGCTTACCGAGAATTAAAATAGAGAAGGAAAAACCGCCCAAACCAAAAATAAAATTAGGAGACAATTTTTGAATTTTGAAGGGGAAGTTACTAACTGCACTTAAATAGGGGGAGTCCGAAAGTTTTTCTTTTGGAATTAAACTACTCTCAACCTATTTTCTTTACATTCTCTCTTTGCTAAAACCAACGCCTGAAATTGAAACCCGCGCCTCTCAACCATTCAAAACCTTGAGTCCAAAATCATCCAAACTAAATGATGAAGTTAGGAAAATCTCAAGAACTTCTGGAGAAGCAGAAAGGTAAACGACCGATGGAAGAAAGTCTGAAAGCTGAAAAACTGAAGAAAAAGAAGAGGATTGAGTCAAGATCTATAAGTAAAGAATCTGAAAAATCGAAGAGCCACAAATTTGAAAAGAAGAAAGATAATAGCAAATCGCACAAGAAAGGTACTACTTCATCTTCTAAATTCAAAAATAAAGTACATGAAGAGAGACTTAGGAAAATAAAGAATGCACCTATCACTTGTGTAAAATATATTGATTGGAAAAGCTTTTGTGAAATGCCTGAAATCCTGACAAGTCTATCAGATTATTTTGAAGAATTAAAATTGAAGGAGTTCAACATATTTAAAAACCGATCATACAGTGCTAGTTTAGTTAAAGAATTCTATTCGAGTATAGTTGTTGACAAGGATGAAGTGGAAAATCTTGATGACTATTCTGATGAGGGTCTGAATGTGCTTTTGAATGGGAAAGAATTTACTGTCGCTACTGCAGATTTAGGTGAACTTCTTAAAATAGAGTGTAATGAGGGAGAATTTGAATTCCTTGAGAAGTATGACCCCTCATTCTTGTGGAAAGTTATCACAGGGAAAAGAGAAAAGTATTTTTCCAAGAGTAATGTCGGGCTTATTACAAGTCTTCAAATAAGGATTCTACATTACTTTGTTACCGCCAATATTCATGGCAGGAGTGAAAGCCTCCAAGATTTATGGCTAATGGAACATGCATTTAGTGGTGTTGCACTTAATCTGGGTAGGTTTATGATTGAAAGAATGAGGAGAGCATGCAGACTGGAGAAGATAAACTTGCCTTATGAAAATATCATCACTTCTCTAGTGCAAAAGAAAGGAATTTAGAGTTCTAGATATGAGGCAAACAAGGTCAAAATCAGAGACCAAGCCATTTATCTAGGATGCTTGCCTAAAATGGGGTATAAACTCGATGGAGAAAGATACATTAAAACCTCCAATACTGGTCTAGAAAAAGAATCCTTCTTATCTGCTCAACCAGAGGCAACACCATCTCAATTCTCCAATGAAGTAATCTTTAATCTGCTAATGAGAATTGATGGGAAACTCACAAATCAAGGAGCAACAATTCAAAAAATTGAAGAAAGGTTAACAGAAATGGAAAGCAAAATGAAAGGAAAAGAAAAAATGCCATCTGAATCAACTACTGCAGACAACTCTGCAACTCCTAGCCTAGCTCCAGCAAGACAAAAAGCTGAGGTGCAAGCTGAAGGTCATGAACCTGAGGTGGAACAACAGAAGAAAATCCCCCTCACTTGAGCCTCAGGACAAGGAAGAATCAGTACAAGGAACCGAGGAGCTTGGATCACTTAATGAAAATCTTCCTTCTGAACCCTAACCTCAACCATCTCCTCCACATTCTGAAGAGGTTTCAATCATGGGACTTTTCCATCAAATGGTTCAAGAGGAGCAAGCTGAGAAAGAGGTAGCTAAGGCAAAAGCTCAGCAAGCAGCATCTGCATCAGCTCCTACTGTAGAAGGGAAACTTGGAAAAAGAAAAGCAAAGACCACTACTGCTCCCCAAGTCAAGTCCAAACCACCTAGCATGGGCAAGAAAACAATGGCAACTAAAACAAAGTTCATCAAAAGGAGGAAATCATCCAGATTGGTTGAGAAAGCCAAGCCAACACCAATCTGCTCTCCTCAAAACCCTTTTGAAATTTCATCCCCTGAATAATCCCCTGAAATATCACCACCTCAACCATCTCCTTAACCAGAATCCTCTCCTCAACCCCTCAATGTCAAATACTACACTGATGATGAATCCTCTACGTCATCATCCTCAGAAAATGATTAGGAATTGATGATGACAAAAAGGGAGAGAAGTGTGGTAAGGACCTTGGGGGAGAAATTATGGAAAGATTAAGGGAAAGATTAGGGGAGAAATTATGGAAAGATTAGAGGAGATAGGAAGTAGAAACTATCTAGGGGCAATTTCAGAACATTAACTGTTATTTTTTAGTTATTTGTTGTTTGTGCCCTTTTGACAATTGAACACTTGAATTTAACCTTGTTGTTTATATTTTTGTGTGTAAAATGGAATGCTAATATGTTTATGTTATTTAGTTATTGATGATTGAATATTTGATGATGTCTTACTGTCTATGGTATTTTTACTACTGTTGATAAAAATCTGGTGCTAAACTGATATTGGGATAGTATGTTGATGACTGACTTTTATTATGACATTGTGAATGGATTGTGTTTGTGAATACATATGGATGCTAAGTATATTATATCTGTTGAATGATGAATGGCATAGACAAAATCTGATAACAATATATTGTTGACAGACACTGCTGAAATATTGATGATAATCTGTCAACATTCACCTGCTATAAATCACTTTATATTTCTACATATATATACTTTGAATGTATAGTATCATTTTCTATATGACATGAATAAAATTTGCTGGAATGAATAAGCAAAATAAGCACACACTAAGGGGGAGCAATCTTCATTTTTGCAGAATTAAAAAGAATAAAAAGACATCGTGCTTTTAATCAAGAAATATTTTGTCATAATCAAAAAATGAGGAGATTGTTGACTTCATTAGTTTTTTATGATAATAAAACATTCACATTCATTTGTGTATAACATCTCTGCTTAAGTGTGCAGGACGAAAAATTGTATACAAATAATAAATCAATCCGTTAAAAGTGTATATCAAAAATCATATGAATGAGGAAAAATGATTGATCAACAAAAAGGAAGGTTCTTAGTTGAATAATGAAGAATATTGGTTGGCTAAAATTCAAATTGGAGAAATGACGGGCTGAAGAATATTGAGAAATAGAACTAACTTAGTCGACTAAGAAGTGAGTTAGTTGACTAAAAAGCTACTGCCAGAAATCTGGACTTCAAGACATAACCAACTTAGTCGACCAAGAAATAAGTTAGTCGACTAAGTGTTCTTTGCCAGAAACTGAGGCCAAAAGACAGAACCAACTTAATCGACTAAGAAGGCAGTTAGTCGACTAAAAGCTCTTTGTCAGCAATTTGAACCAGAGCATTAGAAGACAGATTAACGGCTAGAACCAACTCTCAACTGTTTCCAACGACCATAAACTGTCAAACTGCCATCAAAGCTGTTTCTTCAAGTATAAAAAGGTCTCTCAACAGTTAGAAAACATATAAAGAGAAGATAGAAAGCTTCCAAGCAAAAAGAGCTAAAAATCTAGCAAAAATCTCTCTGCACTTTACTGCATTCAACGCTCATCCTTGTAATTGTGTTTATCACCTCAACTGGTACCACTTAGATCAACTTTGTGATCATAAGTACACTTCTATTTCATTTCTCTTTATGTCCTTAGAGTGAAACGATCACTCTAAGGGGTTCAATCAAGCTTGGGTTAGCTTGGTTGAGTGTAAAGGTTCTAACTTAGCCTTGAAAAGTTAGGTGTTGGGTTATAGTTGAGCCCGAGAAAAACTATTGTGAAAGGTTTTGGGTAAGCCTGATAAAAGCAATTGTAAAGCTTGGTGAAAACTTGTTAATTTCACCGGTTCTTAGTGGATTGGTTGAAAAATCCTTGGTTAGATAATCAAGGTAGTGGATGTAAGTTTTGGACCGAACCATTATAAATTCCTGTGCATTGTCTACTCTGTTTTTATTTTTATTGCTTTTCAAATTAGTTCATCTTGCCAAGAGCCAAAAAGTGTTGTTCACCCCCCCTCTAGCACATTTATTTGGGACCAACATGATTGGGAGTCTAACTACAAATACAAGGATTTTGGTGGATATTGTCATTGACAAATAGATGAAAAATAAAGCGTTACTCACTAAGTGGATAACTGTTACTAAAATTGAGAAGTAGTAGTAAAGTATTAACACTATGGATGAATATTATTAGACCACTCATTCTAGATGAAATGTTCTTTCCCATTGTGAATCTGGCTTGGGATAGGTGGTGGGGAATGAAAATACTACATCCTTCTAAAGGGGGCAATGGATTGAAGGCAAGCTTCTTCAATAAAGGTACCTAAGGATTTTCACGTTAGCAATTAAAAAGATGAGAATAAATTCGAGGAATGGAAAAACATTGTTCGAAGGTGAAAGATTAAGTTGAGAAGGAACCCTTTGGATTGGGAAATAGAGCAATGGAACCATTTAGTATAGTTATTACAAGAATTTATGTTGATTCAAAGATGGAAGAAAAAATAATGGGGAAAGGCTCAGCAAGTGGTAGTTATACTACCAATTCCTTTTTGTAGACCAATTATGACAACCAACAATGTGAGACTAGACCATTGGAAGACGATATGGGTGAGACTTATGGATCATAAGTTGGAGATCTTTGTATGGCATATATTGAAAGGAAAAGTGGTGGTAAAAGTGGAATTAGCTAAAAATAGAATGGGTAAGCAGGAGCTTGACGATATGTCCACCATGTAATAAGAAAACAAAATTGGTAAGTCACTTATTCTTCACTTGTGTGGAATCATGAAAGATTTTGGCTAAAGTAGGGTTAACGTGGGGAGTTGGGTCAGTAACCCCTAAAAGATGCCATTCCTTTCATTTTGGTGTGGAACGACATGCAGTTTTCAAAAGGAAATGGGCAAGTAAGGCGCATGGCATTCTTTATTATGGCTCTTCCACAACGAGATTGCTTTTAAAGGTAAAATGTGAGATGCCTTACAACTTTGTGAAAATTTGAAACTAGGAATTGCATGGCAGATTAAAGAAAAAAAGTTAGATTAGAATGTTTAGGCTTTGGATTTGTTTTGATCGCCCACTCTCGCATTAATTGCAAAACCAACCAAAGAAAAGAACACAACGTACACATTGAAAAAACCACCTCATGGGTCATTGAAATTCAACGTTGATAAGGTTGCAAGGAGATGCCCATGACAAATTGGAATAGAAGGTGTGTTACGCAATGAACCATACACTATTTTGATCATTATTTTGATCATTTTCTTTAAAGATATGGGGATACAAGAGTTTAATGGTGCTATATTATTGGCCATGGAAAAGGCTTTCACCATTTTTACCATTTCTAGATAGGTTGATACATAAGATTATTGTGTAAAAGTGAGTCAAGTAATGCGATGAATTGGGTTAACAAAACCCTCAAAAAGCTCCATGGAGGATGAAGAATCGCAAGTTGCACATAAAGTAACTAAAAGATAATTAAAAAGCTAGGACATCTACCATATGCATTGAAAAGCAAATGAGGTTGTCAATAACCTTGCAAAATTGTGGACTTCAAACAATGAATGATCTCTAACTGGTGTTCTAACTAGAAATTGGTCTAAGATTTACTATAAGTCCATCCTTGTTAGAACGAATTGTCTATTTATGATTCATTGCCTTGAACAAAATAATTGCTTTACTTGTGTTACATGTTTGTGCTTTAAATTCTATTATGCTACATGCATCATTGAGGTTTCTGAGTCTTATATTTCTTTTACATTTTTAGATTTTGCTACGAGAAAGATGGGCTTTGGATGATTGCATCAAGGTGGAGTTAGATGATGTATTTCCTCAACCTTAATCTTTGTTGGTTAGTAGGACAACAATGAGACAATTCAAGGTGAGGAAAGGATTGAGATAAAATGCCCATTATTACTCTTCTTTTCCAATATAGTAGAAGAAGCTTTCCAATGTTTGATGTGTTGGCTCCATATGTTTTTGATGATAATAAAACATTTCTCATTCATTAATGTTTTACTTCATTATTTAAGTGTGTAGGATAAAGTAAATTCCCTCAATGAAATGAATGATTAAAAACAAGATCATATAATAGAGACTAATCAATAAAAATGGGAAAGATGAAAAGAGCTAGTGAAGACAAAGCTTTTGTAATTGATTATCAAAAGGCCTTAATCAGTTAAGGAATAACGGGGATACAAGTTAAAGCAAAACAGAAAAATTTTAATAAGTTAGCACTAGGCTTAACTAATTAAGATATTGCTGGACAAAGGAAAACAGAGATGTACTAATCAATTAAGGCATGGAGTTAATCGGTTAGAGCAAAAGACTTGAAGAATCCCTAAGTGCCAAAATTTAAATTCAAAGTGATGTTGACCATTGAATGAAGCCAAAATGAAGAAGTGCAAATTTGAAGAATTTTTAATTGATTAGAGCTTGTGTTAATCGGTTAAGCTAAAGGAAGTGAAGCTCTAATCTATTAAAGGAAGTTAAGCTCTAATCTAAGCTTACGTTGTAAAAGCTTAGTGGAAGCTGTTAATTCCATTGGTATAGTGAAGTTGGATTGAAAATCCTTGATTGGAATATTAAGGTAGTAGATGTAGGTCAAGGGGACCGAACCATTATAAATACTCTTGCATTGTCCACTTCTCTATATCCTTATTTACTAGTTATCTTTTAACTACTACAAGCTTTAAATGCTTCTTCTTTCAACTAGTTCAAAGTTCTATAATTTAAAAAGAACTGATCTTAAAATTTGGACTGTTATTCACCCCTTTCTAACACTCCAACAAGACCAACATGATGAACAAAGTGACATGCATAAGCCTTTGCAAAAGGTAGAGATTAATAAAAACAGATTGGAAAGTTCTCATATCTAATATGCAGATAACATAATGATATTCTATGAACCAAAATTAAAGTGTTTGTTGAATGTCAAGAGAATACGAAATGTTACCAAGTCATTTCGGGGTTGGAGATTAATTTTCAAAAAAACAATCTCTTCAGTGTGGGTATTGATAAGGAGGTCGTTAAGGACTAAAGAGATGGGATAACATTCAAGGTAGAAAGGTCATCCACAAAGAGGAAATACTTAATGTTGATTGGGAGTCTATCTACAAAAATAAAGATTTTAGCGGATTTAGAGTGATTGATATGCAAATGAAAAACAAAGCACTACTCAATAAATGGATACCTATTACTGAAATCGAGAAGTTGTAGTATGGCATCAACATTGTGGATGAATATCGTTAGATCACTCACTTCAAATAGGTTTTTTCCCATTGTGAATGTGGCTTGGGATATGTGGTGGGGAACAAAAATAATTATCCTTTTGGAGTGAGGAATGGATAAAAGGCATGCTTTTTCGACAATATACCCAAGGATTTTCAAGTTGGCAGTTAAAAAAAGAGGAAAGATTAAGGAATTCGAGGAATGGAAAAAGATTGTTTAAAGGTGGAAGATTAAGTTGAGAAGGAACCCTTTTGACAAGGAAAAAGAGTAATGGAGCCATTTAATATGGTTATTACGAGAATGTTTAGAGATGGAAAAAAATAGTGGGGAAAGGCTCACCAAGTGGCAATTATTCTGTTAATTTCTTTTATAGATCAATTATGACAACCAACAATGTGAGACTAGACCATTGGAAGAAGATATGGGTGGGACTTATGTCTCATAAGTTGGAGTTCTTCGTATGGCAAATATTTAAAGGAATGATGATAGTAAAAATGGAATTAGCTCATAGAGGAGTGGTAAGTAGTAGCTTGACAATATGTCCATTATGCAATAAGGAAATGAAGTCGATAAGTCATTTATTCTTCACTCGTATGGAATCATGAAAGATTTGGGTAAAGTGGTGTCAATGTTGGGGATTGGACGAGTAACCCCTCAAATTGCCATTTTTTTTTTCTTTTTGGCATGGAATGACATGCAGATTTCAAAACGAAATAGGCAGGTATGGTGCATGGCATTCTCTGTTATTATATGCTCATTGTGGCTCTTACACAAGTAGATTGTTTTTAAAAGTAAAATGTGAAATGCTTAACAACTTTAAGAAAATGTGAAACTAAGAATTGCATGGCAAATTAAAGAAAAATGGTTAGATGAGAATGTTTTGACTTTGGATTTGTTTAGGTGTCCTATTCTCACATCAACTGCAAAGCCAACCAAAGAAAAGAACACAACTCACCCATGGAAAAAACCACTTCAGGGGTCACTAAAATTCAATGTTGATGAGGATGTAAGGGCATGCCCATGGAAAATTAGAATAAAAGGTGTCTTGCACAATGAAACAAACACTATTCTGATCATTTTCTCTAAAGATGTGCGCATCCAAGAGTCCAATGGTGCTAAACTATTGGCCATCAAAAAGGTCACCATTTTTACCACCGCTAAATGGGTTGATACACATATACTTATTGTGGAAAGTGAGTCAAGTAATGGGATGAATTGGATTAAAAAGCCCCAGGAAGCTCTATGGAGAATGAGGAACTATATATTGCACATAAAGTACCTAAAAAATAGTTAAAAAGGTATGACATCCACCATATACATAGAGAGGCAAATGAGGTTGCTGATAACCTTGCAAAAAGTTAAGTACAAAGAATAAAGGGTCTCTTACCAGTGTTTTAACTGGAAATTGGTTTGAAGTTTATTAAAAGTTGATCCTATTAGAAAAGAATTGTCTATTGAAGATCCATTGCCTTATAACAAAATGATTGGTCTATTTGTGTTACATGCTTGTGCTTTAAATTTATTATGCTACATACATTGTTGAGGTTGAGCTATAAGGATGTATGTGATGGAAGGGCGGTATGGCACTGCTTGGTGTTGTTCTACTGCTAGATGCTTGAAAAGAAAGAAAGTTGTGGAAGGTGGGATAAGCAAGACATTTAGTGTGTGTTGAAGCTACAATTTCAAGTGTGGACACTCATGACCAGATGAAAACCAGGAGAGAGCAAGGAAAGTGTAGCTTTTTGGTTGAGTAGTTGGCAAATAGTTTCAATGCTATTGTGCTTAGGCATTATGCTAGAGGTGAACTTGTTTTGTGTTCATTTACCAATTGTTATTGTGTAACTTGCTGGGGGAATTTGTTGGGTGTATTAATGCCTTTTCTCCCCACTTTGTTTTGATTGGTTTGAGCTCCGTTTATAAAGTTATTAATAAGAGTACAACTTTTTTTTTAAAAAAAATCTCCATCTAAATTTTGCAAATGTCACGATTCTTTATCTCCCCTAATTATTTTGTTATAACTCATTCTCAAACTTTTTCTCCATTGGTGCCTTTGCTAAATTCCAATAATTGTTTGTCATGTCAATATCTACTTAATAATCATCAAATTATTCCCAATATCCTTATTTTCCTACTAATTAAATCCAATCAACTCCCTAGTTGCAACTAAATTGACTGCTCACAAGAACACACAAAAATGAAATTACATGTCATAACATATAAGCTCACTTACATGAAAATTATGACCTTGGCATCCCAGTTACCTCGTTGCAAACTTTATGAAACTAAGTGCACTTGCATATCCTTTTAAGCCTAATATACTAGAATGTCATCTTGGAAAAGTGCACTTGCATACTTTTTCTTGAATAGTAATTACTCAAACACTATTGGCCTACATGCAAAAAAGAATTTAACCATGGGAGAATCCAGAAGACTAGATTAATAAGTTCTCCTAAAACAATTTATGTAGTTTAAATTTCACCGGTATTACTCGAGACCTATAGTAGAGCATAGCATAGGATGACACAGCTTTTTGCAATGTGATGATATATCCATCCTCTCTTTTCTTATTGCTTCAACAGAATCACAATCTGAACATATATCTAGACTTCCCTAAAACTATTTAAACATCTTTTCCTCATCTCATGCTTAACGGAGATACTTGATTCCCCTAGTAAGTGTATCTAAAAGCACCTAAGTCCAAATTCATCATCTACTTCAATCCTTCACATCCTTCATTTCCACCTAAAGCTAGGTAGATCCTCTACCAAATTAATTGCATTTCTCTTGCCGTGAGCCAAGTTCTCCTGCAGACTTCCTCTTGTTAAACCCATTACGAATGGCTCTTTCGTGATATCCTTTCACTTGATGACAGTCCCCAACTTATCCTCAACAAACGTCTCTCATGTTTAACGTTTCAGTGGGTCAACGTTAAACGTGGCAAAACTTTATCAGCACTGAAGGGGACAGGCAATGGACCAAAGCGCTTGGTGTTTCGCTATCAGAGAGAAAAAAAAGCCAAAAATGCTATACAAATAGATTGCTTCCTAAGACGCTAAAATGAGAAGGAAGAGACAATATCGTTACGTTGCATAAGAATATATCATGAGTCACTAGAAAAGCCCAGCAACACAAAAATCTGCTGCTGGCATCTTCGCGGTGACTTTAATCAATTCGATCGGTCACATACACGTGGAGGAAATACAGTAAATAGAACGCTACAATATCATGCAGCAGCAGGGAAAATCTTCGTCTACGCAGAAGCAAACATCATAATATCCTAAAGCAATATCTTTCAAAAAAAAAAAATCGTAAAGCAACAACTAAAACTGCCGTAAATTTTGAGGTTTGAACCACATTTTAGAGCAACTGTGCGTGAACAAAAATAAAGTTAAAAATAAATCAATAAAAAAAAAACAAGACTCTTTTAGATTATAGTTACTAATTTTATATAAGAGCTGACTTGAGCATGGGAAAGTACATACAAAAGATAAAACTAAAGGATTTGGGCTTTTAAAGAAAACGGACTCGCTTTTGGAGCCATTCCAGGCATAAAATAATGGAAACGCGCCTAGTTCCTAGAGATAGAAGCAGCTCTACATCCCTAGGGACCAATTAAGGCAATAAAGAAGACAAATATGAATATATATATATGAACAGAAAAAGAAATAAATGCAAAGTCGAATACGTACACTAACAAAACAAAATGGGGGAAAATCAACTTAGGTAGCACTAAAATAGTAAGGTTTCAAAATTGTTTGAATAATCTCTGACTTTCCGTTGACTCATTCGAAAACCAAAAGGCAGAGCAAAGACAGAAGGAAGAGAGAGAGAGAGAGAGAGAGATAACAGAGTGACATAGAGCGAGAAGAGCGTACCCGTCGGCGCTAGAGAACTCGTAGAGCCTGCCGCGGCTGGAGAAGATAACGAGAGCGATCTCGACGTCGCAGAGAACGGAGAGTTCACGAGCCTTCTTGATCAAGCCGGAGCGGCGTTTCGAAAAGGTGACTTGGCGACTGCTCTTATCTTCGATTCGCTTCATCTGCACCTTCCTCCTCCCCATTCTCGGACGGTTTTTGTCCTAATTTTTTTAAAAAAATTGTTCTTTGCTTTTTTTCTATTTTTTTGCTTTTTGTTTGTCTTGCAGGGAAAAGGAGATAAAGAAGAGGAGGAGCAACGCAGGAAGTTAATGGAATAATTGATACGGATGAGTTACTTAAAAAGAAAAATGAGGGGCCAAGGTGGAGTAACTTAGTAGCAGTATTAGAAGCAAGTTAAGTCGGTCGGTGTGCGGCCTTGATAACGGAATCGCTATGACACGTGGCTTGCGTGCATGTCGTCTTTCATTGCGGCTGCTTTTTCATTTTTGGGTGGTTTTTGGGGAGAGACCATTTTCCCCTATTGGCGCGCCTATTTTTCTAGAAAAAGGACTAACAAGTAGGAAATGTGCTACGACTGGGCCGAGGAGTGAGGCGCACATAAAACAATATCTTTTATATTTTTGTGTTGTACAAACTCAAAGATTGACACACTATTTTAGCCTAGGTGAAATAAAAAACAAAAGTAATCTTGTTCATCCAAAAGAAAATCTCATAGCAATTATCCCAGTCCTGAGCTGAACCATGAAAACTCGAACTTTTACCACATCAACCAATCCAAGTTGAACAGTGGCTCTCCACAGAGGCGGAGGGAGGGGAGGGGGGCTAGTAGGGGCCCCCGCCCCCCCAATAATTTCAAAAATTTTTAATTTTTTTTATTTTTTCAAAATTTAATAATTTCACTCTTATAAATTTTTTAAAATTTTAACATATTTTTATTTTTTTTGAAATTTTATAATTTTATCTATATGATAATTTTTTATTTAATGAGATGTTTCACAATAATTAGTTAATAACTAATTTTAATAAAATTAAAATAAAACCTATTACAATAGAATTATTACAAACTCTACTTCTTCAAAACTTCACAACAAACCCATCGATCTTTTTTCTTTTACCCCAAACACTATAAAAACAAAAAAAAAAATTTCTTTTACACTTTTGCTTGCCAGCATTCAATTTTTATATTATGATAATTGGTAAGTTTGATTTATTTACTTATTTTATTTTTAATATTTTTATTTTTATATTTTTTTTATTTAAGAATTTCTACTTGATGATTTTGATTTAGGATTTATTATCTTAGTAATTTTTTGTTGAAGACAACAAATCAAGAATTTAATTAAGCACGTAAAGTTAATTATTACTTATTTATTTAGGAATTGTTTGATTGCTTTCTTCCAAATTATTGGTGTTATTTTTATTTGTTTGGATTCTTGTGAATAATTAAGTTTTTAATTCGGGATTGCTACCTCATTGATTTGTTTAAAGATATTGTATTTAATTTTTGTGATTAATTTTAACAAATTGCTTCCCATTGAATTATTTATTGATTGCTTTTAATATTTTTTAATGGATTGCTTTCTATTAAGATTTTTGTTATTATATTTGTTAATTTTTGTTTGTTGTTAAGATTTATCTAGAGATTGGGATTATTATCATTATTAAAATATTTATGATTATACTAGTTAATTTTTTAAGTAAATTATTAAGATTGATTTTTTAAATGATTTTTAGAATTTATTTAAATAATTTTTATATGAATTTTTTCGTCTAAGTTACTTTATATTGTCTTTCACTTTTGGCCGCCAAATATAAAATCCTAACTCCACCACTGGCTCTCTCGGAAGTAACCAAATGAAGCACAATCTATTGTACTCATCTTTCCAATTCTATAAGCTTAACCTCCTACTTTCTAAAAACAACACCTTTTTTCTCTTATACCTAATTCCCAAAGCATTCCAGATTCTACAAGCTTATTCTACTGTTAACATAATTAAAACGTTGTCATTACGATGTCCTTTGAAGATGCATGACACAATTTTCCTTCTTTTTTTTTTTTCTCTAGTTAAGCATGTTTGGTTCGCAGAATGAAATAAAATAATTATTTTGTAAAAATAGAATAAAGAAAGAATTATTTAATTTATGGAATGTAATAGAGTAGGGATTGTTATTATAAATTTGATGTTTGGTTGGTAAAAATAATTTTGGAGTTATAAGGGAATAGATGATAAAAAGATAAAAATACCTTTTGTTATAATATGATTATTTATTTTTACTTTATTTTATTTTTTAAATATTAATAATTTATAATTAATTTAAAATATTAATAATTGATAATTTAAGTATTAGTATTTATTCATAATTTAATCATTTAAATTTAGGGTATTAATATTTATTTATAATTTAAATTTATTATGATTAAAATATTAATAATTTTAAATAATTTCATTTTTGTAATATATAATTAAAATTTAACTTTATTTTATTTTTAAATATTAACAATTTATATTTAACTTAAAATATTAATACTTCATTTATAATTTAATAAATAAAATTTTAAAATATTAATATTTTATTTATATTTAAATGTTATTATGATTAAAACATTAATAATTTTAGTTAATTTTTAAATTTAAACTATTATTTTTTATAATATATAATTAATATTTGATTTTATTTTATTTTTTAAATATTAATAATTGATAATTTATATATTAATATTAATTATAATATAATCATTAATATTTTAAAATATTAATATTATATTTATAATTTAAATGATGTTATAATTAAATATTAATAATTTTAATTATTTTTTAACATTAAAATATCATTTTTACAATATACAATTAAAAATTAGAGAGAAAGAACAAGGCAGGGAATGAAGGGGGAATGAAAAGAGAGAAAAAAAAAAGAAAGTTTTTATGTAGGTAAGGTTGTAAGTTTTTAAACTTGTAAAGAGCATTTTGATCTTTATGATTTTTTAAGATTATTCTTCAATTATGAAATAATTAATATCATAAGAAAGTTGATATAGCTATTTCTTGGTTTTAACTGATTTTGGGAAATAACCATTTTAAAAGAATGGCCATTCTTTAAAACATTTGACATCCAAATAAAAAACAAATGTTCTTTTAAGAATAGACTCATTTTAGTTATTCTCCCAACCAAGCATGGAGTTTGTTTCTCTCCTTGAAATCAAACCTCTCTTTTCTCCTTTACTACTGGCAACCGCCATGAAATCCCATGCCATGCCAGTGTCTTCCTTTTCCTTTCCAGGAATTATTTTTGTTTTTTTTGTTTCTATTTTTCCCTTCAAAGTGGATGGTGAGTAATGGCAGTGATTGACTATTGACTTTGTGGGGAGGAGGGGATAGAAAATATCAAAGCACAAGCCAGAACTTGGTTTCTTGCGTCCAAGCGGAGGTGGGGGATATTTGACAACCAAAAAAGAGTCCAGGACAAATTGATCCCTCAGAGCCCTTAACCACGTGGGCGACCAGAGAACTGGGCCACAGCTTTCCGTGCGTATACGGCCGACCATTATTTTGCCTCGTGTTGGGAAAATAATTAAGCTATCCTTGTGTTGCTATTTTTCTCACTTAAGCACATTCATCAAGCCCCTATTTCAAAAAATAGTCTAATGTTCTTTTTCTTTATCAAAAAAGAAAAAAAACTCTACTGTTAAATGTAGTATTCGTAGTCATAAGTAATTTGATGATTTTGTAATTTTAAAATTTTCAAAATGATAACAATACTATGCATTCTTCATATATATTTTCCTTTAGCTTGAATTTTAGATAACAATAATTGCAACAAATATGAAATATATATTTTTTTGGCTTAAATAAATTTATAATTGAACAAATATTTAATTTGATTTTTATGCTTAACATATTGGCACATGTACATGATGATCAAGTTTGTGGTTCATAATTATAATTTTAATTCAATTAATGTTTAATAATTTTATTTTCATAAAAAACTAAAATTTAATAAATTTTAGATGTACTGTTAGGGTAAAAAATCAATAAATTACCTATTAAAATTTACTAAATAAATAATGAGATGAATAAATAACTTAGGGTTTGTTTGTTAATCGTAAAATAATTTGCCAAGGGAAAATTTTTTCTGTGTTAAATATTTTACAAGAAAATTTAATATTTTCTATTATTTGGATAATCTGTTAAAAACATTTTCCGTTGTTTGGATCATCTTTTGAAAAATATTTTTCTCCATCACTAAAATTTTAAAAATTATATAAATACCAATTCTCTAACATCTTTAGAAGTATGAAAATATTAATATTCATTAATTATATATAACATCTAAATTTTAATTTGAACATAAAAATATGATATAATAATAAAATACTTAAAAATCTATGCATCAATCAAAATTAATAATCTTGCATAATAAAAACATTCTACATTAATAATAAAACATATCATTAATCATCCTACAAATTCATATTGGATATATAATTAAAAACATTAAGAAAATATCCAACAAACATCTTACAAATATTATCCAAAATAATAAAACCTACTAGTAATATAATTAATCATTCTACATAAACTTATTAGTAATATAAAATCATCCTTCATAAAACCTACTAGGAATATAGTTAATCATTCTACATTATGGTTCCTACATACATAATTAAACATCCTGCAATGTCTAACACACATCCTGCAAATCATAAAATCTAATCGTTAGTCCCTCGAAACATGATTTTGTCTAGCCAAGCTGTTTTTAGATTGTCGCTTCTGACCATGAATGCCTTTGCTTGTTTCTCATGCTCCATTAAATAATCAAATGCAGAGATAAGAAATTGCTCATCATATCCATCCATGCTCATCACTTGAGCATAAAAAAGGCTATCATCAATTTTATCATCACTTAGCCTTTTAATAGCAGATGCAATGTTTCTCAATTTTTCTAACATGAATATTATGTTGTCATCTTCAAAAGAATGTCTGCATGATCATTTGCGTCTAGATCGTGGTAGTGAAGTTTCCATTAATGAAGATGACTGCCTTCCTCGCACCTCCATATCAACATCTTTGTCCAAGTCTACAGGCATTGCATTAGCTTTGGTATGAGTCTAAAAATCTATATCAGTAAATGATTTGGCGAAGCTCCCAGTTGCCATATCTTTTCCAACGACTAATGCCATTTCATTAAACATGTTAATCTTCTTGTTGATGAAAGGTTCACGCTTAGAATGTACTTGGAATTATATATAAAAAAAGAATTAACTTTTTAATATACAATATGAAAAGTGTATAATAAAATTTAAATAAAAAAGAATTAAGTAAAATATATACAAACCATGACTTCATCATCATACACTTGTCTGTCTGCAGTGAACATTTTTAGGTTGTCATCCCATCCAAATCCACTCTTGGCTAAAATTTTTTTGATAGTATTCCATTTATTTTTCACTATCCTAATATGATTCTTCGCATAGTTTTGTTTCACATTGAACATTAAAATTTTCATTTATAGCTTGCACTACTTGAGTGTATGGGAAGGCATTAAAGATATTGGAAGGCTTGTTTCCTTTTTGAGCCTCATCAACAAATATCTCAAGTAATATATGCTCCATAGGTTTTGTTCACCAAAATTTTTGGCTTTACCATCTTTAACATAATGATTTATATTTAAAACAAATAAGTCACAAAAAAATACAATAAATAATCATATGTAAATATATATAGGAAACCAATAATAAAGAAAAAAGTACATAAAATGTTAATAGCAACTTAAATGTTCAATGCAACAATTTCAAACAAGTAAAAACATACATAATATAAAACTTTAGCAACATATCAATGTTCAAAACATAAATTAGAAAACAAACAAAAAATTAAAATTACATTCTCCTAGCCCCATAATCAATCACATAGCATGTGGAATTTCATCTCTTTTAGTCATCTATGCTCTAGTTGCTTCTCTTTCTTCATGAGCTGTTGGAACAATTCTTATTCTTTCAGACTTTATGTCATATAATGATAATTGATTAAGTAAGTCACTAGGATCAACTCTCATTATGTGGTTATCTAGGATACAACAATATAAAATGATATCGACTTGCATGTCATAATTCTAAAATGGTTTGGAATCTAGCATGCGAAAACATTCCTTCAAAATCCCAAATACTCATTCAATAGTTGTTCGCAATGATGATAAGCTAAGATTAAAAAGTTCCTTCTCATTTTCAGGACAAACATTACTAAACTTTTTTAAATGATATTGAACACTTTTATATTGACTTATAATTCCATTTCGAATGCCATATCCAACATTAGCAAGATAATATTTGCCTACAAGTTTACAAACATTATATTATTGCTAAATAAATTAGTTATCAAATGAATGATAATTCTTAAATTTTTAAAGTTCATTATCTAACCTTCTGGAATTCTAAATCCTCCTAGCCTTAAAAGTGCATCACTCGAAATACAACAATCATGTGCATTGCTTTCCCAACTAGCAAACACAAAGGTAAATTTAAAGTTAAAACCTATTGCAATTAATAAATTTTGTGTGGTTCCCTCTTTTCAACCACGAAATCTTCCTTGAATCTCAAGTGGCACAAATGCATGAACATGAGTGCCATTTAACGCTCCTACATAATCCTATTATTATCGTACAATTTAATTATAAATCTTTTTTATAAAAATAAAAAGAAAAGAAAAGAACTAACACATACTAATTCATACCTTAAAGTATGGATAAAATTTGTGATTATTCCTTATCTCAAGTGGAGTGGAATCATCGGGTAGCCTAATCATATCCTTATGTAATTTCAATATGGCTTTCAAGACAATTCTAAAGTATCGATGAATCATCTCAATTGATCTAAAATATCTCGATCCAATCACTCACAACCTTACCTTATGACTAATTATTTGTAAAAATATAATCACTTGTTCTTCTACAGACACATATCTACTTGATTGTAACAAATTGTTCCTACTAAAAACGTCACACAACTTAAAAAATGCTAGTGCTCTCATCCTAATTTGGTTTATATAATGGAGATCACCTTTATATAAAATATTATTAATGCACAACACTCTATTGATCTCGATTGACACTAGGCTCACTAGGTATATGGTTTCTAAATCTATATCTTTTAATAAAAATAACTCTGAAAGCTAATACCGATGCAGCTACACCCATAACTGTTGCGTGCAAAGATTTTGTATCCATCTACAAGACATAAATATAATATCACACACACATACAAACACACACACACACATAATAAAATCACCAAACAAGGAATCATTAAATAGACCTGTTGGAAATTACACCACAAAATAGGGGACAAGAAGGAATAAGAACCCAACAAAGACAAACCAAATTAGGATCTACAAAGCCTTGAACTCATGCTGGTCATTGGTACTTAATATTCCTTTTTAAACCAATACTTTTTGATGCATAATTTGAAAAAATCAAGATGAATTAGCTATTTAGGCTATTTATCTCCATGAATATAGAATAAACTCCTAGTGACATGAGAATGAAAGTGGTTCAAGAATCTGGGCAAAATCAAAAGATAGAGAGAGAGATCATACAACCATTCAATCTCTAATATTAATCAAAACTAGGATGCATTACCAATTTATAGATTACTCAACATTCACTCATAACATAGACTCAAGTTATATACTATTTCAACCATTTCAAACATACTGATCACATTTAACAGTTAATTAACCAAAATAACTTTTGATTGCATATTGAGTTCTTTTAAATAAAAAAGAAAAAAAAAACAAAACAATACAAAAGAGAAAAACACAAGGTGGCAAGGTGTAACAGAATGCAAAGCCAGATAAGATAATAAGAAAATTCTTAGAAAAATATGGATTTGTAAAAACTTACTTATTTTTCTCTTAAGTGGATATATTTCTCATATTGCATCATGGTGCAAACTAGAAGATAAGGATTCTCATATCAAAATTACCAAATGCAGCTAAAACTTGGGGTGGAGGGGGGAACTACTTGATAAACATTGAAAGAACCACAAGTTCGTAATAAATATTGAAAGAATATAGGAGAGGGAGGGAGACAGAAAACGAGTCATGGATCATGCATACACCATTTAAAATTACTACTTTCTCAAATACTTACCTTCAAGTATTGCTAATGCCAACATGACACTAACTAGCATGCATAAATGATACCAAAAAAAAAAATTGTAACTGACTTGCTAATTGTAACTAAAAAAAAAAACTTAAAGCCTTAGATTCCTCTCTGCTCCTAACTTTCAAATTTAGTCAAACTCAGAATAAACTTGTAACTTTAAATAGAATATCAACATTCAACCAGAAAAGATTTTGGGTTAATTGTTGAAACTACAAAGTCGTTGACTTTCAAACATCCAAGTGTCTTATGAAAAATTGTTTCAATTCCAAAACTCCAACAACCACATTATTTGGTTAATAGTTTAATCCCATAATCACATCACCAAAATTCCTAAACACAAGCAAAAACATATGCAATTACAATCACTTCAAATGAAATTTCAGCTTGACTTCAAATGAAAGATTATGTAACCTAAGCCAAAAATCATAACTAGCAATAAGCAGATTTGAAGAATATGAAAAATACCTAAATACCTAGCAACCAATCTTTATATAACTTGCAACTAGATAAAGTATAGACACTTCAAAAATTATAGATCCCCAATATTTTTTGCTCAATCATACATAACCTAAGGAAATTTCACATTTGAGAGGGAAAAAGGAAACCAAAGCATAGTTGACTGAAAGAAGAGAGATTTGCCATTGGAGGGAGCTTTACCACCGTCGATGGAGGAACCCAAGGAGGAAAAATGGATGGTGAAGAAGGGATGACAAAGCTACGAACTCAAGCTTTAGGGTAAAAGTTTTTTATTAACAGTAGTCTTTTTTTTTTGCCTTAAAGAAATTGTCTTACATCCCTCAAAGGTGTAAGACAATTTTGGGAGTCAATGTTTCTTTTACTTGTTGACTTGTAAAACATTTTCTTTTGGAATTTCATTTTCAGTCCTTTAAACACCTATATGTCCAATAAATGTTTTCTGAAAAAACTTTTACTTCAAAACAAAAACACCCTTAACGTCAATTGAAACTGACCGTAACTAAACAGAATTAGGGGGATCAAAAACACGAATTGTTACGTATGTTCAACTAACATAAACTACTTGCAAAAATTTCATTGTCATTGTCCATGTGTTACCACATGTTATTATATTTAATGACAAAATTTGTCATGTCTAATTATCCTTAAGATACTTAAGTTTTTTTATTCTTAGTTTTGTCTTTTTCTTTACCTTGCGCTAGGTCGACAACATAAGTAGGCCAGTTTCGCCCCTCTCACTTGAGCGGCAGGAGCCAAATTTGGCCACTAGCTAATAGCCATGAAAAGGAGAAGGGACTATTTTGAAGGGAAGAAAAAAAAAATTTGTTCACGCCAACAATGATACATAGTAAAAATTTTCCTCATGGCATTTGTTAGTTTCATTTACAATAAACTAGTGTATACTTTTGTGTCAGGGATTATGCCATTTTCACTTAAGTACACAATAGTTCATGTAATGCTTGTGTGGATAGTTCCACTAAGCTAGCCAATTGCTCGATTATATCTGAAAAGCATGAATAATAGCCACAAGTTAAGTCATGGAAAGCAGTATTAAAATCAAAGGGCATACCGAATGCTATATATGCAACCATCAGTGTTATATAAAAGAAAATGTTTTATTAATATTACAAATAAGTACAAAGAGACTAAGAGAAAGAACGTGCCATCATCAGGCCATAGGGGTAACCCTAAATGGCTAGCCACAGAAACACCTGAACCATTAAGACAACCTAACAACCTATTGACTGCTCACTCTCTATAAAGAGTTTACAAGATTTTACAAGTATTTCACCAATAGCCATTACAATGCTTAAGATAGGGACATTCATTTCTTAAAGGGTTTTTCTCCCTTAAGACTTAACAAGTATTTCTAGAGATGTTACCAAGAGCCATTACAATGTTTGAAAGGAGGGATATCTCCTTTAGAAGTACAAAAAACTTAATCTCCTAAGGAATTCTACCTTATTATAGCCTTGTACAAGGTTGGCTCATGACAACCTCCCCCACTCAATCTGTTGACGCCTTTGTTAACTGGTTGGCTTAGAATTCTTCAATCTTTTGCTTGAAGGTGCGGAGATCGGCTTCCTTCTCCTAAGTGATTTCATCTGGCCATAAATTGTCCCATCTCACTAAATACTCCTATGTTGATCGTCGATTGATTGTCGTCATCCTTCTTGCCAAAATCTCCTCTACTCTATGTTGTGATGGTGGCTCTCGTAGCTTGACTCATGTTTGCATCTATTAGATCTGCATGGAATGGCTTTAGGTTATTGATGTAAAACACGAGGTGTACCTTCATCCACTTGGGCAGATCAAGCTTGTAAGAAGTTTTCCCCACCTTGGCCATAATTGGTGTTGGGCCTTCATGCTTCTGCACCATTTTTCGATCTCTTTCCCTTAAGAATTGAAATTGTTCGAGTACCAACTTCACTAGTATCAAGTCTCCTACCTTAAAGTGTTGCTCCTTTCAATCTTTATCTACCCATTTCTTCATGCAGTTTGAGGCTTCCTCTAAATAGGCTTTGACGATTTCAGTGTTTTATCTACACTCTTTAGCAAAGTTGAATGCTTGAGGACTCTTCCCATTATATGATTCCATTTAGGTATGGAGAAGTCTAGGTTGTTATTTGGTGATGACTTCGAAAGGGGTTTTATTAATGGCTGAGCATTTTTGAGAGTTGAAACATAGTTTGGCCACATTTAGCAGGTAAGGCCAATTTTTTTGGTTTGCCTATACAAAGTGTCGCAGATATTCTTCTAGTAACCTATTAAAGCATTTTATCTAGCCATTTATTTACGGGTGATAATTGAAAGAGATGTTGAGTTCTGACCTTAATAGTTTGAAATTTTTTTTTTAAAAGAAACATGTAAACCTTAGATCTTTGTCACTGATAATGCTTTTAGGAACACCCTAGTATTTTACCACATGTTTAAAAATCGTACAACCCGTTTCTTCTATTAAATCAAACTTTTACACTGGGATGACCGTCGCGTAGTTGGAGAAATGGTCCACCACTACCAAGATCGTTATCATATCTCCCACTTTAGAAAGTCTTACTATGAAGTCTAGAGAAATGTTTTCCCATGATTTGGTTGGCACTGGTAGAGGTTCGAGCATTCCCGTCTGTCTCTGTTTGTCCATTTTGTCTTGTTCGCAAATGAGACATGTCTTGGTATAATCCATCACATCTTGCTGCATATGAGGCTAATAGTAACCATGTTTGAGTGGTGCAACGGTTCGTTGCCAACTTAGGTGTCTTACCCAAAAGGTGTCGTGACATTTTCACATCAACTTCTGTCTCAACTCTCTCACTCTTAGAACAAATATGCATGGTTTTTTGTTAGCAAAAGTTTATTTTTCACCCAAAAGTATTTTGACTGTCCACTCTCCATAAACTTCATGATGGCGATTGCTTGGGGATCTTGATGCAAGTTTTCTTTAATAAGATTATGGATATTTGTGGTCACTTTGCTGGCTATCATTGGCACTATCACCCTAAGAGTTGTGGACTCGATCTTTCTACTTAGGGAGTTTGTTACATTGTTGGTCCTTTCGATTTTGTGCTCAAAGGAGAAATCAAACTCAGCTAGGAGCTCTTTCCATCTCGCTTTTGTAAGTTTTGGTTGTGTGAGAAAGTGGCTTACAGCAGTGTTGTCAATCTTAACCACGAATTAAGATCCTAACAAGTAGTGTCATCACACCTCGTAAACAATGAATCATTGTTAGTAGTTCTTTCTCCTATGCCATGTATTTTCTTTCTACTTCGTTCAGTTTACATCTTTTAAACTTAATTGGGTGTTGTTCTTGTAACAATACTCCTCTGAGAGCAAAGTCTGATGCATCTGTCTGTACCTCAAAAGGCTTTTCGTTGTTTGGGAGGGCTAAAATAGGGTCTGTCATCATTACCTTTTTCAAGCCTTCGAAAGTGACTTGAAATTGTTGTGTCTAACTCCACTTTTGCTCATTCTTGAGTAATTTCGTGAGTACCATCGTCTTTTTTGAATAGCCTTCCATAAATCTCCGGTAATAAATAGCTAGCCTTGAGAATGAGCAAAGTTCGATTGTATTCTTAGGAGTCGCCCATTCCTTAATGGCCTTCACCTTCTACATGTCTATTCAAGAGTGACCCTGCTCAATGATATGACCTAAAAACTGAATTCGAGTTTGTGCAAAAGCTCACTTCTTCCTATTCATATATAATTGATTATCCCGAAGCCTTTGAAACACTTTTCGCAAATGTTTTGATACTCCTTCAGTGTTGAGTTGTATATGATGTCGTCCAAGTAAAGTACAACAAACTTGTCCAAATAGTCATGAAAAACCTGATTCATCAATGTACAAAATGTGGTAAGAGCATTGGTTAGTCCAAAAAGTATAACAAGAAATTCAAATGCATTATACCGTGTGACACAAGTGGTTTTCGATTCATCCCCATCAGCAATTCTAACTTGAATATAGCCAAACTTAAGATCTAATTTGGAAAATTACTTTGCACAACTCAACTGGTTAAATATATATATTATTAGAGGAATATGATATTTATTTTGTACTTTGAACTTGTTTAGAGCTCGATGGTCCACGCACAATTGTAAACTTGTTTCCTTAGCTATGCTAGCTTTGGGGGAGCCATCCTATATGATACTTTTGCTCACGGCTTAACTCGAAAGTAGTTCTATCTCGTGATCAATTGTTCGTTGAGGTGGTAGCGTTTTATGTAATTGTTTTGGTATCATATCCTTACATTCTTCTAAAACTAACTTTACTCCTACAAGTACTAGATCATGGCTTTCTCCACCTTTGTAGATCGACACCGCCATGTAGGACAATTTTCCTCTTTTAATTTGTTATTAATTTGAATGGCTGATATAACCTTCTTCCTACTCTTAGGTAGAATTGTAGTTGATACCACACATGGTTGTCCTTTAAAAAACATAAAGTAGTCACAGCAAATGGAATGGTCTGTGCTTTTGTCATGAAATCTAATTTAAAGACAAAGTCAAAGTCAAAATAATCTATTGTAGCTACAGTTCAATTTACACTCTTTTCCCAAGAACCAATCTTGATCTTCACATTTTTTGAATTCCCCACAATAACGAAGGTTGGTGAGTTAATTGCTTTTATCTGTCCAAAGTCTTTCTTAACCTTTAGATTGCACCTCGTTGGGGCTCCTTCTCCATCTTTTTAATCACGTTTGTAAAGTGTTGAGGAAATGAATGAAACCCATTCATGCCGGCTCTTCCTCTGTTCTTCGACTATGGTGTGGGGTGATGGTGTCTCAACATTGCCAATGCATATCCCATTAAGAGCTACTCGGTGAGGATAATCAACTATTCGATGTGGTTTTTTGCATAAAAAACAAGATATTAGAGGTTGTGGCTTGAAGTTCCACGACTTGTTTGTTCTCAATTGGGGTGAGTCTCTAAAAAGTGGTCTCTTGTTGCCTCCTTCACTCGAGGGTCTGTTAACTCTCAAAACTTTTATCCCATTGTTGGAGCTAGAGCTACTGGTCCTGGATAAAAGGTATTTCTTTTTGTTAGAGTTTTCATTATAATCAATAAGGTGCTTGGTAGTCGTCATTGCCGAAGTCACATCCTGTACCTTCTATCACTATAACTCCGTACTCGACCATGGTTTGAGACTTTTGAGGAAATAGAACAATCTATCTTTTCGTTCATATCTCTAATATTTAGCATGAGAGTATAGAAGGTCCTGACAAACTCCCGCATTGATCCCATTTATGACAACTATCGTAGCTTTCGCCACGCCATATACTTAACATTCTTAGGTAGAAATTGGTTCTTCAGTTCTTGCTTGAGGTCTGTTCAAGTGTTGATGCAGCACTCTTTATCAATGAATTTTGGAATGCCACCATAACTTTGCATCCCTAACAAGATACATTGAAGCCATCGCCACTTTATCCTCCTTCGACTTGGTGTGCATAGCTCGAAAATACTGATCAATATCAAAGAGGAAGTTCTCCAACTCCTTAGCATCTCTGGCCCTTCATATTGGTTGAGCTTTGGCACTTTGGCACTTTGGCACTTTTACCTTGATCTCTTGAGTTTTCACTAATATTACCTACAACAATAACCAAAAGATTTACCTGAGCTTTCAATTTCCTAATCTTGCCTTGGAGAGTGCTTAACGCATCCCTGGTCTCATCATTTAGGGTATTAATCATCTTAGATAGTTCTTACTAGACAATCTCAATTTCATCTATTCGCTTTCGCAGGACCATCTGAGCTTTTACTGCAGTTGTTGTTGATTTTGTATACACAAGTATACGTATCGAACAAGTTGTATAGTGATAAGTAGAGTATCGTTCCCACGGAGATTTGTTTCTAAAGTTTCACTAAGTACTAAAATTATAAAACAAATTAATCTTATTTAAGTAATTCAAAAATATAAGAAAAACTAATTAAAAATAATTAAAAATCAACACTAAATAAACTAACAAATTAAATAAGTTAAGAAAAACAATATATTAAAGACCTAGGATTATGGGTTTATTCAACATTTTATCTGATACCAGCTTTTCTTATCATTTATCTTTCTTGAGTGGCTTGACTAACCTATAATCCAAAGCTATGGACAAGTTTCCGTTGAGTTGCTCATATAAATACCTAACTTAATTAGTTCACTATATATCTATAGGAATTAATTAAATTAAGTTCATTAAGCAAGTGTCCTAATGTGGCTATGTATGGCAATTGGCGTATGTCTACTCGAATTGCAAAGCAGATCACCTAAGTGACATAAACATACATTATTCAAACCTTAGTCCAATCTAAAATCTCTTTGTCGAGTCTCATTAGATTCACAAATCAGTTAATTGTTGGTCAAGCAATCAAAAGCATTAAGAACATATTTGAATCAACACAACTACAACCATTCATGATAAATAAAAAAGAAACTAATATTCAAACTACATGTTGAAATTCACCACAATCCTAGAAAGATAATTTAGCTCATAATAACAAATAAAAACAGTATCCAAAGAAATTTAGCCATGAATCAAAGTCAAAGAAAATAGGAAAAACACAAAAGTAGAGAAAAAAACTAATTATTGAAGCTTTATGATCTCCATTCTCTCTCAAATTCTTTTGTTTTCTTACTTTGTTCTCGGTTCTAAATCTCTAGAATAGTTGGTTGCTGCCTCCTCCTTAAAACCTTTGAAAAAGGTTCTTTAAATAAGCTCTAAGTAACTTAATTTCCAAAATCCCGTCAAATTTTTATTTTTAGAAAATCGCCCAGTGTCGCGGCCTTGATTTCTTGGAGCTGTGGTGCTGGTTTTTTTGCTACAGTAGTGTTGCAACGCTACTTCTCCAGCACTGAGCTCTCGAGAAAATTGTATGGTGAGCTTCTTTTCACCAGCGCTGCAGCTTTGTTCTCCTAGTGTTGCGACGATCTATCAAATTTGAATATGATTTTTACTCTAATCTGGTGTGAACTGGGAAAAGTGATAAACATAAAAGTTGTAGCCCTATCTTTTCAATTTCCAATGATATGCTCCAAATACTGCATCATATTCAGTCCATGTATATTGCTATAGTGCTTTGAATTAGACAAATATTTTGACCATGATCCAATCCAAACTGGGTGAAGTATCAACATAAAAGTTGTATGCCTTCCTCTTATAAGTCTATTGGTTCAAGAATCACTTCATTTGGAGTTCTTTATACAGAGATATGGTCAAAATACCGCAACATATACAAATGAAGCCATCACCATACTTGCATGGATTTTCATCAAATGAGCCTTTTTCATCAAATTTCTTACAAAAGCAATAAGAGAAATTACCAATACTACTCTTAATGTAATTTAAAACAAAATAACATAAAATTTAACTTAAATAACTGAAATTAACTACTAAACACGTAATCAAACTTAAACTAAAAAAACACCTTAGATGCTACGATTCGAATCTACAATCTTAAAGATCTCACTATTTAAGCCCCCAAAATGTGTCAAAATAACTCTATATAATAGAGTTATTAGCGACCACTGCAACCTATAGGTCATTAATCCTCTTATGGTCCTTTGGTGAACTTCGCGTGGTCACCATGTTTGCTTTTTCGCTCAGCACGTCTCATTGTGCTCTGATACCAACTGTTACGGATTACGCCCTCTTCACTTAAGTATAGGATAATCTGTTCGACGCTCGGGTGGATGCTTCCACTCAAGACAACCAATTACTCAATTATATCTGAACAACATGAATAATAGCCACGAGTTAAGTCATGGATGTTGGTCCTTAGGTGTGTGCTAGAAGGGGGTGAATAGCTCTTTCTAAATGTCACTAATCTTAACCTTTAATTTTGAGCTTGTTAACGGTAGATGATAAAAATTTGAAAACTAGATAGAATGATGCTTTAAAGGAGAATGAAAAGAAAGAATAAAAGAGGGTAGACAATGCACAAAGATTTATAGTGCTTTGGTCTCTTTGACCTACATCCCTTATCTTGATCTTCCAATCAAGGATTTCAAATCAATTCACTAGAATCAGTGGAATTCCCAAGCTTCCACTAAGCTTTTACAATGGCTTTTCATAGGCTCAACCACAACCTTGAACAATGATTTTTCTCGAGATCAACCAAACCCCTAAAACTAACTTTTCTAAGGCTAAGTTAGAACCTATAATAGCAACCAAGCTAACCCAAGCTTAATTAATCCCTTTAGAGTGCCTCGCACACTCTAAGTAATCAAGGAGTATAAATATGAAAAAGTACCTATGATCACTAACTTGATTTGAATGGTACAAGATGAAGCGGTAAACTCTATTACAAAGATTAAAGTGAAACATAAGAAGATTGAGAGAATTTTTGCTATTTTTGGTCTCTTTTTGTTTTTGAAAGCATATCTTGATATTCTCAGTTGTTGGAGATGTCTTTTATATTTAAAAAATCAACTCTGATGGATGTTGACAGCTTAAAACCATTGGAAACAGTTTAAAACCCTTTCTAGTAGTTAGTTTGTCTTCAGACATTCAAATTCAAATTCTCTGACAGTGAGCTTTTAGCAGGCTAACCATACTTCTTAGTCGATTAAGTCTTCTCTGTCTCACAATTTGCTTTACTTTGTTAATTGGTTAAGTAAGAATTTAATCGATTAAGAGCTTATCTTTAAGCAGCCAACTTCACTTTTGAATTTTAGTGACTAACTCCCTTGGTTACCTAGAAATATTGCCTCATCACTTTTAGCATCAAATTTTCCAAGAATATGTTTTTCATTGTTCAAAACAAAACATTTACAACCGAAACTTCTAAAATGAGAAATATTTGGTTTTCTGCCTTTGTATAATTCATAAGGAGTTTTAGATATCATGGCCTTTATTGAAACTCTATTTAGAATGTAGGCTGCTGTATTAACAGCTTTTGCCAAAAAATACTTTGGTAAATTGTTTTCATAAAGCATGGTTCGAGCCATTTCTTTTAAAGTTCAATTTTTTGTCTCAACAACTCCATTTTGTTGAGGTGTTTTAGGTGTGGAAAAGTTGTGATCTAACCTTTTGTCATTGTAAAAATTTTTAAATTCGTCTCCTTCAAACTCACCACCATGATCACTTCTAATGCTGATAATGAGAAGTCTTTTTTCCATTTTGAACTCTTTTATAGTGATTTGCAAATGTAAGTCATGCATCATTTTTGTAAGCAAGGAAGTAGACCCAAGTATATCTGGAATAGTCATTAACTATCACAAAACCATATGACTTGCCTCATATGTTGGTTATGCTGATTGGACCAAATAAATCTATATGTAACAATTCAAGAGGTCTAGAAGTGGAAATAATCTTTTTGGCTTTGAATGATGTTCTAACTTGTTTCCTTAATTGACAAGCATCACAAATCTGATCATTTTCGAATTTTATTTTAAGTAATCCAATAACCAAATTTTTTCTCATTAGTTTTGAAATGGTATGCATGCTTGCATGTCCAAGTCTTCGATGCCATAACTAGTTATCATTTTCATCATTTACCATAAGACATGTCTCACAATCTAGGTCAAGATCTTCAAGAAATATGACATACATGTTTTTGATTCTTTTTCCTATAAATGCAATTTTGTTGGTACTAATATCTATAACTTCACATTTATGTGAATCAAAACATACTTTAAACCCTTTGTCACACAATTGACTGATACTTAATAGATTATGCTTTAAGCCTTTAACAAACAGAACATGATTTATTTGAGCATTATAATTTTTACCAATAGTTCCTATACCATGAATTCTGCCTTTTGAATCATCACCAAATGATACTGTACCGCATTTTTTCTTATCCAGTTGAGCAAATAGCATTTCATTTCCTATCATATGTCTTGAATAGCCATTATCCATGTACCATGGTTGCTTCTGCTTCAGTTGAGCTTTTGAACATATGTCCTCTTGGTTTAGCTCAACCTGTAAAACATATTTTCAATCTTTCCTAATAGGTACCCATACCTTGATGGGTCCTTGAAGGTTAGTTGATACATGAGAGCCTTTTGGTACTTAAATCATTTTTGTTCTTTGAGTGCTTTTTCTTTTATGACATTCATAAGAAAGATAACCTATTTTGCCACATACATAACACTTAGATGAGTAACCATGAGAATTTCGCTTAAAGGTTGTATTTCTTCTTGATGTTTCTCTTGTCAAGCCCTTAAGAGCAATGTTTTCATCAATTTCCTTTTGCAACGCTTCATTTATGTTTTCAAGTTCCAATTTCTAAAGTTTAAAATCTGTTTTAGAATGTTCTTGTTCAGTTTGAAAGAAATCTCTTTGTTAAAAAATAGAGTTGAAATCATATCTTATCTTTTCTAGATCATTCTCAAGAGATGTAGTCTTTCTTTTTAAGGCTTTATATTTTGATGCAAGTTTTTCAAACTCATCATAGAGGCATTCATATTCTTCTTGAAATTCATCAATTGAAATATCACAAAGGGTAGAGGATACCTCAGATTCATCATCTTTGGCCATCAGACATAGGTTTGCTTTTTTTTTTTTTCCATTTTCTCTTCAACTTCTGAACTTGATGTATCACTATTAGACTAGGTTGCAGCCACCGTAGCTTTCTTTCATTTTCTATTTTACTTAGGAGTATCCTCTTTCGACAATGGGCATTTTGATTTGAAGTGTCCTGGTTTTTTGCACTCAAAACATATAATAACTTCTTTCTTGTTAGATTCATTTTTAATTATGATCTTCCATGAGGAACTTTAATCTCTTCCGTAGCTTTTCTTAGCAAGCCTTTTGACAAGTTCATGTTCAGGAATTGGCTTACCTAATTGACTAAGTTTGTTGGTGATGTTAATAAACCTATCAAGAATGCTGGGGATATCTTCACTAGGTTCCATCTTGAACATTTCATAGTTATGGGTTAAGGGAGCAATTTTGGACTCCTTGACTTGTGAAGTCCCTTCATGAATGATTCTAAGTTTATCCCAAACTTGTTTCGCAGTGGTGTAGCTTGACACTTTGTTAAATTCTGTAGGAGTCAAGGCACAATGTAAAGTATTAATTGCCTTAAAATTTGTTTGAACCTTTTTGGTTTTAGCTTTAGTCCATTCAGGTCTTGGCCTAGGAATCCTTTCACTAATCACAACATTTATGGTTGAAGGGATATAATGTCCATCAGTGATAACATTTCGCATTTCACAATCTATTGCTCTTATGTAAATAGACATTATAGTGCTCCAATAGGGGTAGTTTGATCCATTAAGTAGAGGTGGTCTATTTGTGGACTGTCCCTCAGCAACAACAGATTTTTGAAGAGCCATTTGGATCTTCCCTAAAGGCGTGAAGCCTTAAGAATGAGGGTTAGGCTTTGATACCACTTGTTGGTCCCTAGGTGTGTGCTAGAGGGGGGGTGAATAACACTTTCTAAATGTCATTAATCTTAACCTCTAATTTTGAGTTTGTTAAAAGTAGATGATAAAGATTTGAAAACTAGATAGAAGGATGATTTAAAGGAGAATGAGAAGAAAGAATAAAAGAAGGTAGACAATGCATAAAGATTTATAGTGGTTTGATCTCTTTAACATACATCCACACCTTGATCTTCCAATCAAGGATTTTCAAATCAATTTTCTAGAATCGATGGAAGTCCCAAGGTTCCACCAAGCTTTTACAATGGCTTTTCATAGGCTCAGCCACAACCTTTAATAATGGTTTTTCTTGAGATCAACCAAAACTTAAAACTAACTTTTTGAAGGCTAAGTTAAAACTTATAATAGAAACCAAGCTAACCCAAGCTTGATTAATCCCTTTAGAGTGTCTCACACACTCAAAGTAATCAAGGAGTACAGATATGAAGAAGTACTTATGATCACTAACCTAATCTAAATGCTACAAGATGAAGTGCTAAACTCTATTACAAAGATTGGAGTGAAACGTAAGAAGAATTGAGAGAATTTTTGCTATTTTAGGGCTCTTTTTGTTCTTGGAAGCATATCTTGATCTTCTCAGTCGTTGGAGATGTCTTTTATACTTGAAAAATTAACTCCGATGGATGTTGATAGCTTCAGACCATTGGAAACAGTTTAGAACCTTTTCTAGCTATTAGTTTGTCTTTAGACATTCAAATTTAAATTCTCTGACAGTGAGCTTTTAGCTGGCTAACCATACTTCTTAGTGAATTAAGTACTCTTTGTTTCGCAATCAGTTTTATTTTGTTAATTGGTTAAGTCAAACTTTAACCGATTAAGAAATTACTGTCTTTGAAGCAGCCAACTTCACTTTTGGATTTTAGCGGACTAACTGACTTAGTTATCTGACTAAGTGGCTTTTGTTTGTAGCTCATTTGTAACTCCTTATTCTAATGAGTTTTGATGTTTGCTTTCAAGTAATTAATTTATCTTTGACATACATTTTTATCCTGCACACTCAAGTAGTATAGTTAGACATTAATAAATGGGAATGTTTTGTTATCATCAAAAACTTATAGAGCCAACAATGGAAAGTAATATTAAAATCAAAGGGCATACCGGTGTTATATAAAAGAGAATTTTTTATTAATATTACAAATAAGTACAAAAGGACCCAAAGAAGGAACGAGCCATCATCCAGCCTTAGGGGCAGCCCTAGATGGTTAGCCACAGACGCACTTGAACCAGTGAGATAGCCCAACAACTCATTGACTGCTCACCTCCTATAAAGAGTTTACAAGATTTTACAAGTATTTCACCAATAGCCATTACAATGCTTGAGATGGGTGCATTCTTTTCCTAAAGGGTCTTCCCTCTTAAAAACTTAACAAGTATTTCTAGAGATGTCACCAAGAGCCATTATAATGCTTGAAAGGGGGGATATCTCCCTTAAAGGTACAAAAGACTTAATCTCCTAAAGAATTCTACCTTGTCATAGCCCTATACAAGGTTTGCTCATGGCATCGTGCAATGCACTCATGTAATATAGGCAAAACAATGTTTGTTGACATATATCTATATCTCAATAATCATATGTGCTCACTTTACATAAGCATTCATAAAGCTATTTGTCAACTGAAATGTGTACAAAAAAAGTCAAAAGTTGCATAATTGTTAAAGTGGTAATCTATTTAAGAGTTGTGAATATAAGCTACAACACACAACTTAGGAACACACAAAATATATGATAAGTGACTATACTCAATGATTTCAACGACCTTAACATTTGGTCTGTCACGACCCGGAACTCCCATCTAGCCCGTGGCAACCGTCGCGAAGCCTCGACAGACATTTTTCCCCCGAATGCCCTTCGAGACTTCGCAAGGCTTTTGTACTAGTTTTTTCACTCCTCTATTTTTTTAAATAATAAAATAAAATAAAAATATTAATTAAAATAATATATTTTAATGTAAAACAATATATATATATTTTTGAAACATCAAAAATTAATTTTCTGCAAATAAAAACAAAATAAATTTATACATACTGTAATATAAAAAAACTGGAGTATGCAATTTAAATTACAATGACACGTGGGCCCCCAAATAACTGAGAAGGTTTAAGTCTATAACTTTGCTTTCTAGGATGCAACTCCGAAATTTACTTCTCGATGCAATTGATAGTCTACTGCCTATTCTGAGCCTGAAAAATGTATAGGAAGAAGGGGCGAGATTATAAAATCCCAGTGAGTAGACAAACATCATCAAAATAATCTAAAGCCGAGTAATATGAGACAATTAAAATAATTCATCCCAACCCATATAAATAATTGGATTTCATCTAATTACTCAACATGGCTTATGCACTTTTCAAAAACTTGGCTCTTGCCAAAAATCCATTCTCGGGGATACCTCGCGAAAGCATCTTACCGAGACCGCCAAGGCTGTTTATTGTCACACACACAAACACATTTCACCTCTGACAACACAGCCGTTCCTTGGCGTTGGCTGAGTCCCAATTTCACGTGGTGGCCAGCGTGAAGTGTACTCAAATCCTACCTCGGGAGTTATCCTACGCGCCTCTCCAATCGAGGTAAGCTCAATAATTGGGAACCGTGCCCCTCTAATTAGGCTGGCCCACGGAACCCCCGTCACTGCAGTGCCCACTTTATAATCCACCAACCAATAAAATCACAATAGTATGACATGACTCACTTAACACATTCAAGGCAAATCAAAGCAGTTCACATATTCTTTAAATCATAAAAATAACCAGTCATACCCACATTTATCATAAGCCATTTAATGTAAAATCATGGATAAACAACACAATCATAGTATAGGTCTCCAATTACTCTATTTTTGAAATCATTATTAAATTTTCAAAAATTTTATAAAATTATTTTATAAAATCTCATTTTCCCATAAAACACAATAATTTTCCAATTAAACCATTTTTTCATAAAATCACACAATTAAATAAATCTACTCTAGATAATTAAGACGATAGTAAGTTTACTCACTGTACTAGGAGTAGATATACTCCTATTCTCGGTCCTCGGGTGTAGTCTTTTACCCGTATCAGATAGCTCACCACCTATCCACAATACATGACACAAAAAATTCAATAATTTGTGTCAAATCAATATATATTATTTCAGGCTCTTATCCATGCGTATGCACTAGATAGGGTGTGAAATGTTTGGACAATCGCTTAATCACAGTGTCCGACCTAACTCGCCTATACACGGTGTAAATTTCTAAAATCTCCAATTCAACTCCAATTCCATCCATTTCAATTTCAATTATCCAATTATATCCACAATACCTCAATGACTGTGAATGTGGTCCAATTTATCAGTTCGGACCACAAATTACGCTTTTACCCCTAGTGGGTAAAAATTTCAATTTTTTTGCACCAAAAATTCCCATTTAATTTCCAACCTCATAATTCATCATTTTTCCATCTAATTCTCTTAAAATAAAGTCAACCTCATCCTCACACACCATTGGCTAGATTCGGCCTAGAGAAATTCATGGAGAAAATGAATATTTTTCTTGTTGTTTTACTCATAAACATGCTAAACTAACACTAAACACTAACATAGTTCAAAATCAAATTAATCTAACAACTTTCTCTCTCTAAACCCATATGATCAGATTTGAATCCATCATCAAAACACATAATTTAACCATGGAAAATAAGGAGAAATGCATGGAAATGATAAATCTTAAGCTAAGCTTGAAAAATCATACCTTTAAACACTTGATTCCTTGAAAAATCACACTTTTTCTTTGAATTTTCTCACTCTAGGGTTTGTTCTTATTTCTCTCTCTCTCCTGCTGGTTTTGGCTGACCATCCCAATGAAGAATTCTGAAATTTTCAAGCCTTTTAATAGGCTTAATAAAATATTATTATTTTATTTACCTTTTGAATATTTTATTATTTTATTTTTTTCTAGCCATCTTTTTGACTTTCTTTTTCTACCACTCAATCCTCTTCACTTATCCATGTCTTCCATGAAATTTCTAGACTTTTTCAAAGTTTTGGTGGAGTAAATTTTTAAAAATTATACTTTTGCCCCCGTAAAAGTGAAAAATTATATTTTTACCCCAAAAATTGAAAAATTACCAAAATGCATAATTTTCACTCCTTGTACTCATATCATGCTCCATTTAATCAAATTTGATCTAAATTCTCTCAAAAAATTCAATTTCATCCTCAGGTGGTAAAATTACCATTTTGCCCCTATACTCCTAAAATATCGAAAATTCATATATTTTCACTGCTAAATCTTCCAATTGTACTTCAATACTCATATCATACTCAAATATGCCAAATGGGTCTAAGAAAATCTTTTTTAAAAAAAAAATTTTCATTTTGTCCTCATATTACAAAATGACCATTTTGCCCCATAACCAGTCAAATTTCTTGATTGATTCCAAATTGATCCTCGAACTCCGAATCACCATTCTAAGTAGATTTTGGGTTTCAGAACTCTCAAATTCCTTTTAAATTTTTCATTTGAACTAGCTTGAGGTATAAATCAACTTCACAGCACTTCTAGGGGCAATACCATCTTTTGTCAATTTCTCGGGCTTCCTCAATATACAAACATTCTATCGAGCATGTGAATAACATCATAATTATTTTACAAAGCAGGGTTTGACATGGTCCCTGTAAAGCTTTTTTTTTTCCCAATAATGACAATAAGCATCCCATTCTCTAGAAAACCCAAAATCTAATCAGTCTTTGCATTATTCAGCAACTAACTTGCTCATGAGGTTTCACAATCCAAACTAATTATGATAGAGATATCAATTGGAAGACCATAAAAACTGCAAACCGACATAAAAAGAGAGGGATGACTATTATATTTTGTAAAAGGTATAAAAATACACTTACTCTTGACATTCTTGAATAGTCAAAAAGTACCTACAATAAAAATGTTATATGAGTTTATATATAAACAATACAGTAAAAATAATAATAACAAACATGTAAATAAAGATAATTGAAAATAAGAAAAAAAAAAGAAACCTGAAGCCTATATGATACATATGGGATAAGATAAAAAATAAAGCAACATAAATCAACACACTCCAACAAATTAATCCAAAAACCACATTAACTTATAAAATAGAAAAATTCATGTATAAAAAAATCAATAACAAAAAGTAATTACTACGGAGATAAAAGAATTTTCTTCTTTACTTGCATGGCAATTTTTCTTAAGAAAAGATAAAATTGTAAATGTAATTAATAAAAAAAAATAAAAACATTACGAGAAAGAATAACAAAAAGTTAAAAGAAAGAAAACTAAACAAAGATTTCAATCTCACAATAACCAAAGGTGTAAGTAGATCATTGTCTACAATAAAATAGTATAACCACACCTAATCAAATGAGATAAAAGGAAAGAATTTAGAAACTTACATACAAAGCTTTTAGTTTCTATATGGAAACAATAACATTATAAAAAAATAATAAAGAACCAAATAATAAAAGCTTGAATAAACAGAAAATCATGAAATTAAGAATTAAAATAAGAACGATACTTAAAATATTGAAATAATTATACTTCGAAACCATCTTAAACCTATAAAAATCAGGATTGTATAACAAAATAAAGCAACATTAATCAATGGCATTCTAGCAAATTAATCCAAAAACCACATCAATTTATAAAATAGAAAAATTTATGCATAAAATAATCAATAACAATGGGTAGTCACCACGAAGATAAGAAAATTTTCTTCTTTATTTGTATGGCAACTTCTTTGGGAAAAAAAAGTTAAAATTATAAATGTAATTAGTAAAGAAATTAAAACATTAAGAGAAATAATAACAAAAAATTAAAAAGAGAGAAAAACTAAACTGAATCTCACAATAAGTAAAGGTGCAAGTAGATTGTTGTCTACAATAGAGAAGTATAACTACATTCTTAATCAAATGAGATAAAAAGAAAGAAAAATTTAGAAACTTACCTAAAAGGTTTCTGATTTCTGTATGGAAGCAATAATATTATAAATGTTGAAAATTAGGAAATATTATGCCTTGGAAAGCAAGTATATAATTTCATATTTTCCATTTGTTACATTTGTAATGAAAGCAAATTTTTTGATAATAAAATGAAGAGTTTGTTTAATATGTAAGCAACTTTTGACTAGTTATAAAGGTGTGAAGATTCTCATGAGGAATTAAAATACGTTTGTATGAAGAGTCATACATAGGAGTCATGTATTTTAATATAATCTAAAATAGTTCACAGTTGAATAATAAAGCTGGTCATATTAAGACTGTAGTGTCTAGATTACTACCAACAAAAAGAATGTGATTCACTTTAACGCTTAAATCATCGGAGTAGTTGACTTCAAATAATGACACTATAAAATGAACTAAAATCTGTAACATCTCATACCCTCGTATAGAAACCAATATGACCTTATCGACAAGACAAAGGGTCAATTGGCATAAATATAAGTGTTTAAGAGTGTTGAAGGATGAAAGGAATATCTTAGAATAAAATATTTTGGATGAGATAAAATAATAATAAAATAATAATATCTTGTTGCGATCGAAGTTGTGGAGTTAAAAGGTGGTATAAAGCTAAACCGGGGCAAAGTAAGGTATTTTGGAGCTCTAGAAGGTTAGAGGAAAATTTTGAAATAAAATAATAATTTTTGGATAAAATAATATTAAAATAATACTGATGCCAAATTAACTATATTGCATGAAAAATGTGTGATTTGTACAAGTTGTCTAAGTTATTGGTCCTAATAATATGTGCTAGAGGGGGGGTGAATCGCACAAATCAGCTATTGACAAGATAAGGAACTAATTTTCAGAACAAAGAAAACAAAGATAGAGAACAATGCACAACAATTTATAGTGGTTCGGTCCAAGACCTACATCCACTACCTTGATTATCCAACCAAGGATTTTCCCAACAAATTCACTAAGAACCGGTGAAATTTACAAGCTTTCACCAAGCTTTACAATGACTTTTATAAGGCTCAACTAAAACCTTTTACACTAGTTTTTCACGGGCTAAACTAAAACCCAACACCTAACTTTTCAAGGCTAAGTTAGAATCTTAACACCTTCAAGCACACTAGGCTTGAAACAACCTCTTAGAGTGACTCCCTCACTCTAAGAATAAAATAAGAAAGGTAGAAGAAAGTACCTATGATCACAAGTTAATCTGAATGGTACAAGGTTGAGTGCTGAATACAAGTACAAAAGATGATTGTTTGAGTGCAACAAAGTGTGGAGAAGATTTTTTGATTTTTCTGCTCTATAAGGCTTAAATCTTCTCTCTAAACTCTAAAAAAACTTCCTTCTAATTGTTGGAAGATCCTTTTATACTTGAAGAAACATCTCTAATGGTAGTTTGACAGTTTTCTAGCCGTTGGAGATAGTTGAGAGTCGGTTCTAGCCGTTTCTCTGTCTTTTAGTGCAGATTTCAAACTTGCAGGCAGAATGCTCTTAGTCGACTACTTGATATCTTAGTTGACTAGGTTGTCTCTATTTTCTGCTCCATGTCTCTGGCAATTCTGGCAGTAAGCACTTAGTCGACTAGTCCATTTCTTGGTTGACTAAGTTGTCTCTGTTTCTCAAACTCTTCAACCCGCCATTTCTCCAATTTGATTTTTGGCCAACCAACATTCTTCCTTATTCAACTAATGAGCTTCCTCCTTGTTAATCAGTCATGTCTCATTATTTTTATCTCTTTTTTTCTTTTAATATACACTTTGAAGGATTGATTTATTAATTTCATACATTAATTTTCCTGCAGACTTAAGTAAAGGTATTGGACACAAATGAATGGAAATGTTTTACTATCATCAAAAACTAATGGAGTCAACATAAGTGGGGAAGTGGAAGTAAGGAAGAATTTTAAAGAAAAACGATGTTAGTGGGGCCCACATGTCTTTATTAAATAGAGCTAGAGTGGGTAAGTATATATTTAAATATTATGGTGACATCTTGGTGAAGTGCAAATTTTATATCCTATTTGTATAAGTGTAAAGGAAAGAAGATAAAAGGAAATTAGAATTAAATAAATGTTGGAAGGACCAAATTGTAAAGGATGAAAGTTTGGACGGTCGAATGGAAAATAAGGAAAAGTTTGAGGAATTGTGTGCAATTTCATTATTTGAAGTTAAATGGACATTTACTAATCAAGGAAAGTTAGATTATGTGGGATATGAAATATACATGTGAATTCACTATTACATGCAAATCATTGCATGCAAAAAGGAGGAAGTTAGTGGGAGACATGTAGAACCCCACCATGTGAAAGTTGATAAAGTGACAAAGAATAAAGAGTATTTAGGTGAATGAAAACCATGGTTTGGCAAAGATAACCCATGGTAAACAAAGTAAGGATGGTAATGTGATTTGAAAAGAAAAAGGTGTAATCATTACACTAAATTGATTTAAAAAATATATATAAAAAAAATAAATAAATAATTATAATAGTAAACTAAAGATTAAGTGGGACCATGCTTAAACTAATGAAATAAATAAAAAGAATGAAAATTAATGCATGCTTAAGCCAACCATAGAAGGTGGTGTTAATAACAAAGACTAAAGAAGAGAATTTGCATGCAAAGGTTAATATTTTATCGAAACCACCTAGGAACTAACGGTAGCCCTCATTGGTTATCAATTTACATGAAAAAGGTTGCATTTTTACATGCTTTCTTAGGGATTAACGGCAGCCCTTATTGGCTATCACTTTGCATGCAAAAGGTGCATGCTTATCTTGACTTAATTGGTATTAATGTTAAGGAGGGGAAACTGTCACAGCCCAAATCTCGGGCCATGACAGACGCATGGGCCTAATGGACATAGCCCACTAAGCCCAAGCAAGTCTATTTATGCAATTCCGATCATTATTCCCAACCATCATTTCTAAAACCACATATTGTAAATCTTAACTAAAAATATTTCAGTAACGTTTTATAGTGACCCAATACTCACCATTTTATTATGTCAAAATCATGTCACCCATTTGCCAACTCATAGTGGCATCAGTAATCAAATAAACATATTTGACTTATAACATGGATTCTAGCGGATTACATTACATATAAGTGTTCACAGGTAACAGACTCTTGACCGTCAGCGGAGTGACTTTATGTGAAGGTACTGCTATTGAGATGCCATAGTACCTACCAAGAAGATGAGCATACGTGGACACTCAATCTAGGCCCCAACTGCCTCCAAATCTGAAAACATGAAGTTTAAAAATGTGAGTATAAAACTCAGTGAGTGAACATAAGAAGGGAACAAGCAATCGATAAGGAGAACTTGGAAATCATGATGCACTTGTTTCAAAAACAATGCAATTGATTTAATTTCTTACTAAAAACCCCTCATTTCAAACTTTGATTAGTAACCTCATAGTGTTTCAAAAACCCATGATCAATCCATGAAGTTAAATGGGTGAAAAATATGTCAAAATCAAGCAAGGTAGTAAGCATTACAGCAAGTTTTTTGCTAAAACGAGAAACATTCTTGGTTTGCATATATTTTGATTTTTTAAGCGTATCTCCTACTATAGAAGTCCAATTGATATGATTTTTGGACCATTAGAAATCTAAGAGGCTGGGCTACAACTTTTATGTTTACCATTTTACCTATTTCTGATCATAAAGTGGTCAAAATTATTGTTAAACTAGAAGTACTGCACCAGAATTTTGGGACTACCTGAGAGTTTATCGCTGCAGCGAGAATTCTTTTTTGCTGCAGCTAAAAATAGGGCTGGTTTGTGCCCCCACCACCCTAGAGTTTCTCGCTGCAGTGAGATTCAGGACAAATGACAATTAAAGGATTTTCACATGCCACAAAATCCATTCCTACCATATTGCACATCAAAGTGAACACATTGACAATAATCAAGTTTCTCATTATTCATTTCAATCACATATTATAATCATAAACTTTCTATCACATATACATATATAAACATATATAAACACGTACACCACCCCATTTCATTCATCGTCATAGCCGAGTCATCATCATCGACTTATGCGCACTCCGAACTCACACATAGCCAGGTCATCATCGGCTTATGCGTACTCCCTACTCGCACATAGCCAGGTCATCATCGTCACACAACATTTTTCATCAATGCACAATACATATTCATATACATACATACCAACATAATATAGGAGCACATGGATTCATCTTTTTACACATTTCACATTTTCACAACATCAAAACATTTTATCAAGGGCTTGTTCCCATGCATAATTTAATGAATACCAAGTAAAATCATTTAAATGCTTCATCCCAACACATATGTATTTTCCAAAAACACTTTGATGCAAGTTCACTCACCGGTCTTGTTGATTCTTTTGCTTGACTCTAGCCTTAACTAATGCTCCAAATGGACATGTGAGGCCTTGTTGGAACCTTGGTGGATTTGTAGTTGAATTCCTTCTCAAGAGTTTTCAAGCTACTATGGCAAGTCTCTCTTTCTCTCTCTTAAACTTCTAAGTAGTGAGAGAAAGTGCTGAACAAAGACTTTCGAGGGTTTTAAGGTGGGAGAGTGAAAGAGCACAAAAAGTTCTATGAAAAAGTGCTCAAAAGCATGAAAATTGAAGCCAGAGAGGGAAAGTTATGGAAGCTTTAAAGGAGGCTCCCATGGAGATGAAGAAACGTGAGATGGGAAAGGAAGAAAAAATGGTTGGAAGCTGCTGGAAATTGCTGGAGCTTTAGATATTTATATCTAAAGTTTATCCAATTTTTCATGTAATTTACCAAAATGCCCTCCATAAGGTGACTTTGTTTTCTTCTTTCCTTTGGTTCAACTTTTTACTCTTTAGACACTGAGACAAAGTCCATAATGGTCTAGAAGTACTCGAGTTCGCGAAAACTTAAAAATTTAGACCTGAGATAAAAAATGATCATTTTGCCCCTACCTTGGAAATCATCATTATTTCTATTTCCTTCGTCATCTTATCCTTGTTTTCATCATTCATTTGTGCCTTAGGCCTACTTAAGCCTTAATAATGTTTGAAAGCATACTTCTAAAGGCTCACTAAAGAAAATGATGAAATTATCCCTAGTCCGTTTTATCGTGTCTACTTCTAGTTACGTGTCTATAGAGGTCGAGGTTTCACAGGTTCACTTCTGAATTACCCTTTTTACTCGGTAATCAACCTCAATTAGTAGTTGGTCAGCATTATTAGCCACCACCTCAAAGTACAAGATACTACAGAAACACTTTTTATAAGGCCTTTTCTAATTCTTTTCCTCTCCAAGTGAAAACCCAAGCTTCTCAAAATTCAACACAAAGAATTTAAACTTCATAACCTCAAATGGGAGCTAAAAAATTTTAAGAATGAAGGAATAAAAACAAGCAACCAGCCAACATTGGGCATTTCACCATTTTTGGAAGAAATATGGATCTATTATCCTTTTCTTTAAAACCCCGTACATTTAAAGCTTCCTCCCAAGAGATTTGAGCTCCTTAGCATTGATTTGGAGTTACGAAATTCATGGTGGAGGTAAGAGCTTTAGTTTTAAGTTATTATAGTTGAGAATAAACGGTTGAATATTGTTGTTTTGATTGTGTAGCAAATAGTAAGCTCAGTTTGGATAAGCTTGCTGCATGTTTGTTCCTTTTCAACCCGAGCTTGTGTAGAGTGATCTTTGGAGAGTTAAGGCTGCACAATAGAGTTATGGAGCTAGGAGTTTCATTTGAGAGGTAAGAAATTATGAATATGGTCATTTTATTTAACTCAATCGGTTGAACTTTTTTGTAAAATTGTTTAAGGCAGCAAAGGTCCTCCAAGATTTGAAAGAAATAGATGCATGTATGTGGATTGCATGTTAAATTATTGTGAATGATGAAGATGAAAAAAATGTGAAATTAGATTAAGGATTTATTGATTGAAGTGTTGCCCGTACATGTGAGGAATTAAATATATTGAGTTTGAATTGTTGCTAGGAAGTGTGTAAGTGAGGAAAGCTGCCCTGATGGCATACCAGAGGAAATAACGGGTCACTGGCAAGTAGAATTAGTTAGATATGCACCGAGTTAATAACAACGTAGTGTCCCGCTATTGTAAGGTGAGTAGGGGGTATCTATTTCAAAACGATTTTGCACTATATATAGAATAGCGTTTTGTCTACTACTATTCATGATAGATTTGTAAATTGCTATTGTGGAAAGCATGAACTGGTAGAAATGCTAGGCAATTGTGGATGCCATAATGTTTGAAATTGTTTTGACTATTATATATATAAGTTATATACGTAAAGGGTTTTAAAAATCGGGAAACAAGTTTTTTAATACGATTCCTTTCAAAATGTGCCTTATAGTTTGTGTGATGTGCATTTATGAATAAAACACATATTCACCATGTGGATTGATATTTTAACCTCATGCAAAGGTTTTATGTTATAAAGTTTTATAAGGGATTTCATCATGTTACCATGTTGAATATTTTAGAAGTGGTTTTGAAATCAGCTTTTGAGAACCTGACTTGATTTTTAAATGGTTTTATCAAACTGGAAGATTTGAGAGTAGGTCGAATGTCACATCGATATAGTGTGACCTTTGTGCACAAGTGAGCTCTAGCTAGAGAACCTTTGAGTCACCGTCGGGCTGTTAGACGTGGCTGGGGCCACAGTCTGTGATGTATATACTTGGCTAGGCCATAAGTTGTTATATGTGGTTGCGACCACTTGATTTCTTTGATGTTGGCCAACATCGTCAAGACTGCCATGGCTATGAGAATCTGGTGGAGCGGGGCTCCTGGATGTTATTACGTGGAAGCGGGTCCACGAGTTCTTTATTTTTATCACCTACTCGAGAGTAATATCTCTTTGGGTTTTCAAACCCGTATTCTTTTGCATGGTGAAAACTATAAGATTTTTTGTAGCTCCCCTATTTATGCTATGACGTGGATTTAACTCCTCACGTACTAGGTGATTTGTGGATTTGTGTATAAGCTTTCATAATGTTTAATTTTATGAGAGCATGCGTGTATATACTGATTTGATTTGAGTAAAGTTATTAAATGGTTTTGACGGTAGAAACTTTTACTTGCACTGGATTTGATATATTGTTTGAAATAATTACTTGGTATTCAAATTCTTGGTTTTACATATAAGGCACAAATCTCTTTTTTGAGTTAAATTGTTTATATATCCTTATATTTTTAACATCTAAATTTTTTACCTTTAGCTTGTTTTCCATCTACGCCTTACTCACGGAGTTGATGATCACCGAGTTTGTGAGACTCACCCTTTTATCTTCCTTTTGCAGATAAGTACTCAGCTCAAGCGCATTGCTCAGCACATCGAGATTTGCTGCAAGTAGGTAATGGCATCTCTGAACTTCCACTATGAGTCGCTCCGTTGGATAGAGGTCGTGTCGTGTAAAACAGTTGTACTAGTAAAAATGGTTAGAATATCGGGAATGTAATTACTAAAATTTTGAGGTTGTGTAATGAATACCACATGTGATGTTGAAATTACTTGGGAGTTATTAAGTTTGGTTATTGGTATCTAGATGCTACGTCTTGAATATCGATTGTTTATCTGGTTTAAGCAAGTGATAATGATTATTACTAGTCGATTTATAACCGTAAAAGAATATTTGATTTAATTGTCTGGAATCTCAACTAAGGCTTGTTCGGGACTTGACGGGTTCACTCATAAGTCTTAGATGCTGGTAATGATCGAGGAAAAGGTCGTTACAGAATCACATGAGACCTAAGTTTAAGTTAGGCCATTTCCTTAAATCTTAATCTCACATTTATTCATTTGTTTATGGTAGAACTGTAATCTTGATTGATAGTGGACTCATGTTTTATCTCTTTATAATCTTTGATATATCATGGGCATGAACATCTTAATGCATTGATCTAGACTCCGTATGTTGGGATTATAATTGAGGTGAGCATTCAGGAACATATTGTTAGGAATTTGAGAATATGGTGCCCTGGAAAACAAGTATATTCTCATGTTTAATTTCATTTAATGAAAGTACATTTTGATAATAAGACGAAGAGTTTGTTTTAAGCTAGTATTCATTTTCTAGTTATTTAGGTACCATGATTGTATTGAGATATTAAAATACATTTGTATGAAGAGTCATATATAGGAGACAAGTATTTTAATTGAATCTAAAAATTGTTCATAGTCATATAATAAAGCTGGTCACTTAATTGTTTTTAAGGTGTAGTGTCTAGATTACTTCCAATGAAACGAATGTGATTCACTTCAAGGGAATGAAGAGCCTCATATCATCGGAATAGTTGACTTTAAGTAATTACACTATAACATGAATTGGAATCATGTGAGAATCAAATTTAAGTTTAATCGTTACTTAAATCTTGATCGCACACTTATGTATTTGCTTATAATAGAACCAAAATCCTAATTGATAATGGACTCATGTTTTATCTCCTTATAATCTTTAATATACCATGGGTATAATCATTATAAAACGTTGATGTAGACACCGTATGGAAGGATTATTATAGAGATGAACATCTGGGAATATATATCCAAATAGTGGAGTTCATAGTATTAACATTACTTTTAGTGATTTCAGGAAGATTGGAGATTAATCTAGGCCTAGTGAATTGATATATTAGCTACTCATCACATCTGGATACTCAAAAGATTAGGTCTAGAGTATTGAATCACTAATTGGATGAAATTTTAGAATATGGGACAAAATTGACATAAAGGGTAAAATGGTAATTTCACCTTTTATCATTGGATGGCAATGGAGTTCACAATATAATGTTTGCAATTGGACAAATAATAATTAATATCAAGTATTGAATCATTTCATGCAATTATAGTTAATCCAAGAATGCAACTATGAATCTATGGTGGAATGATTTCATGGTTAATAAGCTTGAATAATCTTAATGAGATTAAGAAAAATTTTAAGTTATTTGGAGCTTGGAATATCTATATCTAAATAGATTCCCCACTTAGCTTCGTAAAATTCAACTTGTTTAAGTTGGAATGCATATTTTATTTGATTAATTAAATTATGCACAAAAATGAAAGTTTTAACATGTTTTGTCTTAATTTAGACAAGAAAACATGTTTGTCTTAATTTAGACAAGAAAACATGTTTTGTCTTAATTTAGATAAGAAAATATGTTTGTCTTAATTTAAGACAAGAAAAATATGTTTTGTCTTAATATAGACAAGAAAATATATTTGTCTCAATTTAGATAAGAGTTATCTTAAATTAAGATAATGCTAAGAGGATTCTTGCAAAATGAATCTAGACATCCATGTTGATAAAAAGAGACTCCATGTTTGACTATCACTCTTTTATTTATTATTAATTCCTTTATAATAAAGATGGATATAAATAAAATAAGAGTTATTATTCAACAAGGAGTTTTATTTTATCAAGAACTCTTAACGATAATTAAAGAATTCAATTATTTATTTTTTAATTTTAATATTGATAATTATGGAGCATGTTTGACGCATCTGTAACTCTAAATGGATGGTCAAGATTAATTCAAAGGTATTTGATTTTGATTAAACCTTTTAGGCAAGAGTTTTAATAAAAAGAGGAGATTGGATGAAAGGAACACACGTATCTTTCTTGAAAAAGCTTCAGCCATCATTTCTCTCTCCTTCCTTCAAACTTTGCTATATCTCTCTTTTTTTCTCCCATTCTTGGCTAATTTCTTAAAAGAAAAATAACCATTAATTTTTAGGAAGAAAAGAGAGACAAAATTGGTTGCCATCTTGTAGTCTAGCATACAAAACCTTGTCTACTCAAGGTTCAAGTTAAAAGTATTCTTGAAGTACAAGTGCCAAGCTTGTTTGGTTGAGAAATCAATCATTGGTGTGATGGTGTTCGAAAATAAGAATCTCAAAATAAAAGGTATGTTTTATCTTACTTAATAGATTCTTAATTTTAGGATGTGATTATGTTACTTGTAATGAGAATGATGTGTTTTTCCGCTTGTGTAAGTAAATTGTTTGCTTCCTTTATAAAAGAAATTTTTTGAAATCCTTACTTTACACAATCACATGAATCCACTAAGATCCAACTCCATCACATATATGCAAATATTGGAGGTCATAGTATTAGCATCACTTCTGGTGATTTTAGGAAGATTGGTGATTTAATCTAGGTCTAGTAGATTGATAAATTAGCTACTTATCATATCTTAATACTCAAAAGATTAAATCTCGAGTATTAGATCACCAATTAGATGAAATTTGAGACTAGGGGATAAAATTGACATAAAAGGCAAAATGGTAAATTCAATTTTTATCATTGGATAGCTATAAGGGTTCACAACATAAGGTTTGCAATTGGATGAACCAATATTAAATTTTACATATTGGATACTTGTTGTAATTCTAGATAATTCAAGAGTGCAACCATGAATCTATGATAGAGTGATTCTATGGTTAATAAAACTAGAATTATTTTTACTTAAATTAAAGGATAATTCTATGTTGATTGGAGCTTGAAATATTTACGTCTAATGTAATTCCCCACTTAGCTTTGTAGAATTCAACTCATTTAAGATGGAATGCGTGTTTAATTTTTTATGAAATTTAATGTTCAAATTTGGTAACTAAGTGTTGTCTAAATTAAATACAAGAGTTGTCTTCATTTAGACAAAGAGCATATAATGTCTTATTTATAGACATGAATATATGTGAGTTGATTGAGACAAGAGTTGTCTTTATCACATGAGTTTTAATAAGTCAAAATTATCTTAATATAGAAATATTTTTTAAGACAACACTTGTTTTGAATAGAAAATATTATTAAGATAATTATAGATTCATTAATAAAAATAATGATGGAGGATATTCAATTATAAATATAAGAATTGAAATTGTTAATTCTTTATTTATAATTAATTACGATTATGAGATAATTATTTTACTCCATGTGTGATTAGGATTTTCTTATTAATTATTTTTAATTAAAGATGGATAATAATAAAAAAGAATAGTCCTAATTTGACATGAACTAGCAATTAGAATAAATAAATTATTTATTAATTATAATTATGGATGGTAAATATTAATTTAATTTTAATTAATTAAATTAATAAAAAAGAGTTTTAAGAGAGAAATAACTCTCTTTTAATATTGGTCGAAAACCACATTATAGATATGTGATTTTAGCCAAAAACTTAGCCTCCTCTTTTAAATTGCCAAACTCCTCTATATTTCTCTCTCTAGTTTTTTCTTCTTGCTCCCATTAGTAATTTTCTACAAGCCTCATGTAAAGAAAAATTGCTACAGAAGAAATTGAGAGAACTATCTAGTTGCCATTTTAAAAAGTACTCCACACCTAGCCCACTCTAGGTTTGAGATTGAAAGATTCATAAAGAATAAGTGGTAAGTCAAATTGGTCAAGATTTTCAAAAATTGGTGTGGTGGTGAATTTACTACAATTCACTAGGAGAGAATAATCAAATATATTCCTAGCACGGAGTAGGTAACATCTCTAATTATTTAATTTTTGATTATTGATGCAATTGTTTTTTATTTGCATATTATATGATTGTGAATTTCAGTTTGTGTAAATTGGATAAATTACTTTTATAGCTAGAATATTTTTTAAATCCATAGGTTACACAATCACAACCATACACCATGATCCAAATCCAACAATAAAAATAAAAGTAATAAAGAACCCAAATAATAAAAGCTTGAATAAACAAATAAAATAAGATAAAAGAAACAAAATTAGAAACTTAAATCAAAAGTTTTTGATTTTTGTATGGAAGCAATAACATTATAAAAAATGGTAAATACTCTATCACTCTTAACTTTTAATCATAATTACACACGGGGTCCGCTAGTTTGTAAAATGGACACTCCACCCTAAATAGTTAAACGGCGTTAATATGTAAATTGAAGTGTCTAAAATGTTCTTTTCTTTCCTTTTTTACTTTTTTTAGACCGGTTGGCGATGTTCCCTACCCCGACCGGCCACCTCATGGCTCAAATCTGATCTAATTTCTCAAGGCAAGACCACCAAGACCGGTGCTCCTCAGGGAGCATTGGATTTGTGCTCCTTGTGGAGCACTCATTTGTCTTCACTGGGGAACATGTGAATGGTGCTCCCCAAGAAGCACCACGTTGGGTGCTCCTTGGGAGCATATGGGAGGTTTTTTCTTTAATAAGAAAAAATAAAAAATAAAAAATAATAGTTTATATAGTGTGGTAATTTTTAAAATTGATAAAGGGTCAAATTGTCTTTTCAATATTGCCACATCATCAAACTAGTGGAATATTAATGGTAGACTAACGGTTGAACTTATGTGTCTAGCGGAAAACCAATGTCAAGAAACGAAAAGAAACTATTTATAATGTGACAGTAATGAGTGACTCACCAACTGAAGAAGCATACTTGGACCAAGGAGAAGAGATCAGTGCAGCAAACATGATGTCCCAAATGTTTAACTTGCAACAACAAGTTAACAAACTAATGGAAATTTTGAGTGAGAATGGTTTGACTAGCAATGAGAGTAAAGGCACCCTAACAAACACTCCATAACCAAAGCATTCACTAATTAACTCAGCCTTTGCAAGTATTATTTTAGGTTATTCTTGTTTTAACGCAGTTAATAATATGTCATGCAAGTTTGTAAAAGTGAATTCTCTTATGATAAAGCATAATTGTGGAATAATGGACTTTGGTGCAATTGATCATATCTGATATTCTTTAAAGAATTTTGCTTATGCCAAACCAGCTTCAAATTGCTTTGTCCAGCTACCAAACAATAGGAAAGTCATAGTCAATCACATAGGAACTATTAGGTTGGCTTCTTTACTGACCTTAAGCAATGTGCTTTGTGTACCAAGCTTCAAATTCAACCTCATATCTACTAGTCATCTCACTAAATCAAAGTCAACTGGTGTTCTTTCGCTGACATGTATTGTATTGTCCAAGACATTCCCTCATGGATAGTGATTAGGGTTGCTAGGGCCTTTTCACGATTATACTTGATGAGAGATGAAAAAGAAAAACAAGGCTTGTATAGCTACAATTTTGATAAATTGTTAAATTTCCTTATGTTTCCTTTGTCAACGGACTTTTGATTTATGGTATTTTAGACTTCGACATGCTCCTTTGGAGAGAATTAATGTAATAACTCAACAATTTCCAAGTATTAAAAGTTCAAGTGATTTGTCTTGTGAAATTTGTCCTCTAGCTAAGCAAAGGAAATTGCCCTTTCCAATTCACACATAGAACACTAAAAATGCTTTTGAACTAATTCACATAGATATCTAAGGTTCTTATGAGGTTCCCACGTTATCAAACCAAATATAATTTCTTATAATAGTAAATGACTATTGTCATTTTACATGGATTTTTCTTATGAAAAGCAAGTCAAAAGTTTCACACATCATACCATCTTTCAATGCCTTTGTTTAAAGGCTATTTGATCTTCAAATTAAATGTTTAAGAACTAACAATGGTCAAGAATTTAAACTTACAGATTTCTTTGCCAAGACAGGAATCATCCATTAATTATCTTGTGTAGAGGACCCTCAACAAATTGGCATTATTGAGAGAAAACACCAATATATATTAATGGTGGCTAGAGCTTTAATGTTCCAATCCAAGGTGTTAGTGTAAAAGTCTTAATAAACAATATATCAGGAGGGGGGTGAATTGATATATCAAAAGTTACTTTGAAAATCTAAGTATAAGAATCAAATCTTTTTCATCAAAAATTTATTTTCTAGTGTCAAAACAATTTTTCAACAATAACTTAGTAAGTATAAAAATAATGTACCAAGGTAAAATGTTTTTCTTAAAATATTTGCTAGCTTTCAAAAATAAGAGAGAGATATTTTCCTAAGAGTAAGACAATAAATCAATATAAATCTACTTTACTAAGGCAAGTATAAGCAATAAATAAGTAGAAATTCAAAGAGACAAAAGAAATTTATAGTGGTTTGGCTTTTTTGGATGCCTACATCCATTGTCACGACCCAGAACTCCTCTCGAGCCCGTGACAACCGTCGCGACGTCCCGATAGACATTCATTACCCGGAATGTCAATCGAAACCTCGTAAGGCTTAACATCAGTTTTTCTCGCTTTCCCTGTGAATATTATTCACTAAAATTATGTTTTGAGAGATTATAAACATTTTCCAAATCAAAACAATAGAAAAACAATTTTTTTCTCACAGGGGCATTTTGATCATTTTTCCTCAAAAATCTCGAAATCCGTTAAAAATGTAGTTTGTGAGTACGAAACACATAATTCATAATCAAAAATAAATTTGGATGTCTAAAACAATCGTTTAAAATGAAATTATGACTATTAGAATAAAATAAAAATGTAGAATAAAATATTCAATTTTCTCATAAAACAGTATTTTTAGAACACTGCATAAATATTTTTTACAGCGTAAAAGCAAAATAAATTCATATATATCGTAATACAGTAAGCCAGAGTATTTTATTTAATTTACAATGTCACGACCTGAAACTCCCCATCAGGCCCGTGACAACCGTGGCGAGGCCTCGACAAACATTCTTCACCCCGAATGTTGATCGAAACCTCGCAAGGCTCTCGTATCAACTTTTGCACTTCCCCAGTGAGCAATAGTTATCAAATATCAAAATTCGAAGGATTACAAATCATTTTCAAATCAGAACATAACATATTGTTTTCTAGCTCACAGGAGCATTTTCATCATTTTTGTCGAAAATCTCAAAACTTGCTAAAAATGTAGTAGGTAAGCAGAAAATATATATTTAATGATTTAAAAACAAATTAAGTATCTAAAACGTTCATTTGAAGTGAAAATTTGACCATTTGAATATAATAAAAATATTCAATAAAATAAACTATTTTCCTGTAAAATAATTTTCATAAAACTATCGGTACATAATTCTTACAGCGTAAAAGTTAATTATATTCATATATACTATAAAGCAAATAACCAAAGCATAAAATTTCTTTTACAGTGACACGTGGGCCCACATCTAACCAAAATGCATCAGAAGCTGGAAACTTACAGCTTTTACCGATTCTAGTCCAAATGAAGATCCTTGTCAAAGTCAGCTAACTATGAAATTCCCCGAGCCTGAAATGTGAGGAAATGAAGATGGTGAGATTATAAAATCCCAGTGAGTAAACAGATACCATCTAAACTATCTAAAGTCAAGTAAATGGAGACAATTAAAATAATTCATCATACTGTAATTTCATTACCTTTCAACTCATTTCAACCAAATAAAATGAATCCATATAAATCGAGTAATCAACTTGCCTTATGAATTTCTTAAAACTTTGGCTCATGCCAAAACTCATACTCGGTGATACCTTGCGCAAGGCATCCAACCGAGTCCGCCAAGGCTGTTAAAATTTTTGTATATACTTAAAATATATTTTTATATTTTTAGTTTGATAAAAATACAACCGTTCCTTGACGTTGGCTGAGTTCCCGTTCACGTGGTGGTTTGGCATGAAGTGAACCCTAAGCTTTACCCTAGGAGATACCCTACGTGCCTCTCCGTTCGAGGTAAGAATATAATGGAGTTTACCGTTCCCCTTCTAATAGGCTGGTCCACGGAACCACCTCTGCAGTGAATAATTAATATATAATCCACCAATCAATAAAATTCATTCTAGCATGACATGGCAATTTATTGCAACCTAGCCTCTTAAGGCTGAATACACAATATAAATAATTCTAACACCAAAATTAGTTTAACCATTCATGCTCATTTATTGTCATAAGCCATTCAATTTAAACCATAAATTTACAACACAAGCAGGCAGTCTCTAATTACTCTATTTTCAAAACCAATATTCGATTTTTCCAAAAAATTTATAAAATCATTTTATAAAATCGTAATTTCTCTTAGAACATAGCAATTTACCATTTAAACCCATTTTCCATAAAATCACACAATTGTATAAAACTACTCTAGATAATTAAGATGATAATAAGTTCACTCACAGTTCTAGGAGTCGATATACTCTTAATCCCAATCTCCAAGCACAATTTCTGTACTTTTACCAGTGTACTTTGCTCACCACCTATCCATAATGTGCAATACATAATTCATCACATCAATGCTTGATCATTATAAAATCAATTCAGGCTCGGTATATATACATGATATGATATACAACTTATCAGACTACCGTTTAAATGAGGTGTTGACCTAATTCGGCCTATTATCTCCAATTTAACTCCAAATCAATTATTCTCACTTTCTACACTCCAATTATACTTAAATTACCTTAGTGACTATGAATGAGATTCAATTTATCAGTCCCGATAGCAAATTACGAAAATACCCCTAGTGGGTAAAAATTCATATTTTTGCTCCGAAAATTCCCATTATTTTTCTAGGCTCATAATTCATCATTATTCATCATAATTCCTCAAATAGACATCAAGATTATCAGCCAATATTCCCCTAGAAAATTCAGCCAATAATAGTAATGGAGGAAAATAAATTCTTTTCTTGTTGTTTTATTCCTAAATATGCTAAACTAACTTAAAACACTAACATAACTTAAAATCAAATTAATCTAACAATTTTCTCTCTCCTAACCCATTTTTCAGAATTGAATTCATCATAATAACTCAATATTCAACCATGAAAATCAAGAACAAAAGCATGGGTAAGCTAGGTATCAAGGAGAACTAAAGAAATTCTAACTTACCTAGCTTGTTTCCTTGATTTCTTCACTTTTTCTTTGAATTTTTCACCTAGGTTTTCTTGTTTTTCCCTTTGTTCTTCCTCTCTTTCTCTCTCTTCCTTGCTTGGCC
>NC_030851.1:16046231-16049871 GCF_000208745.1 Theobroma cacao | reverse complement strand
GAGCCTGAAATGTGAGGAAATGAGGGTGGTGAGATTATAAAATCCCAGTGAGTAAACAGATACCATCTAAACTATCTAAAGTCGAGTAAATAGAGATAATTAAAATAAGTCATCATACTGTAATTTCATTACCTTTCAACTCATTTCAACCAAATAAAATCAATCCATATAAGTCGAGTAATCAACTTGGCTTATGAATTTCTTAAAACTTTGGCTCGTGCCAAAACTCATACTCGGTGATACCTTGCGCAGGGCATCCAATTGAGTCCGCCAAGGCTGTTAAAATTTTTGTATACACTTAAAATATATTTTTAGTTTGAGAAAAATACAGCTGTTCCTTGGCGTTGGCTGAGTTCCCCTTCACGTAGTGGTTTGACGTGAAGTGAACCCTAAGCTTTACCCCAGGAGATACCCTACGCGCCTCTCTGTTCGAGGTAAGAATATAATGGAGTTTACCGTGCCCATCCAACAGGCTGGACCACGGAACCCCCTCTGCAGTGAATAATTAATATATAATCCACCAATTCAATAATATTCATTCTAGCATGACATGATATGGCAATTTATCGCAACCTAGCCTTTCAAGGCTGAATACACAATACAAATAATTCTAACACCAAAATCAGTTTAGCCATTCATGCTCATATATTGTCATAAGCCATTCAATTTAAAACCATAAATTTACAACACAAGCAGGCAGTCTCCAATTACTCGATTTTCAAAACTAGTATTCGATTTTCAAGAAAATTTATAAAATCATTTTATAAAATTGTAATTTCTCCTAAAACATAGCAATTTACCATTTAAACCCATTTTCCATAAAATCACACAATTGTATATAACTACTATAGATAATTAAGACGATAATAAGTTCACTCACAGTTCTGGGAGTCGATGTACTCCTAATCCCAATCTCCAAGCACAATCTCTGTACTTTTACCAGTGTACTTTGCTCACCATCTATCCACAATGTATAATACATAATTCACCACATCAATGCTTGACCATTATAAAATCAATTTAGGCTCGGTATATATGCATGATATGATATACAACTTATTCGACTACCGCTTAAATGCGGTGCTGACCTAATTCGACCTATTATCTCCAATTTAACTCTAAATCAATTCTTCTCACTTTCTACACTCCAATTATACTTAAATTACCTTAGTGACTGTGAATGAGATTCAATTTATCAGTCTCGATAGCAAATTACGAAAATACCCCTAGTGGGTAAAAATTCATATTTTTGCTCCGAAAATTTCCATTATTTTTCTAGGCTCATAATTCATCATTTCTTAACCAATTCTCCTAGAATAAAAATCAAACTCATCCTCACTCATACATGGTAAATTCGGCCATTAATGGTTGTGGGAGAAAATAAATTCTTTTCTTGTTGTTTTGTTTCTAAATATGCTAAACTAACTAAAAACACTAACATAACTTAAAATCAAATTAATCTAACAACTTTCTCTCTCCTAACCCATTTTGATCAGCCATCAATTCATCATAAAAACATGTAATTTAAGCATGGAAAATAAGGAGAAATGCTTAAGGAAAATAGATTTCAAGCTTAAGTTGAAAAATCCTACCTTTTTCACTTGTTTTCCTTGATTTTCCACACTTTTTCTCTTGAAATTCCTCACCTAGGGTTTGTTCTTCCTCTCTTTCTCTCTGTTCCTTGCTTGGCCGAATATTTGGAGAGTAATGGGCTGATTTATGCTATTTTTTTAGTTAAATAATAAAATATCCTAAGCTTAACACATGGCATTTTCTTATTGGTCCATTTTTAAAACTTTTAAAATTTTAATCCTTTTTATCTCCACCACACAATTAGTCAATGGTCAAAATGAGGATAAGGGATGACCATGTGCTGGAAAAATGTCATGGTAATGAAAAATTACTGTTTTGCCCTTAGCGTGGTAAAATTACCATTTTACCCCTATACTCCAAATTATTCCTGAATTAAAATTTTTCACTTCTAAACCTCAAATCATACTCCAATAAGTCAAATTATACTCCAATGAGTCAAATGGGACCAAAAAAAATCTTTTCTAAAATTTCTATTTTGTCCCCAGGTGGCAAATGACCATTTTGCCCCTGGATAGCGAAAGTTCCGGTTTGACTCCAAATTGATCCTCGAACTCCGAATCACCATATTAAATTATTTTGGGACTTTAAAATTCTTAATTTCATTGTAAATTCTTTATTTGATCTAGTTCGAGGCTTAAATCAACTTTGTTGTACCTCTAGGTACAATACTGACTTTTGTAAATTTTTCGGGACTCTCCTAGCATGCAAACATGCTATCCATCACATGTATGTATGCAAACATTCTTCTCTCCCACTTGGATCAGCCATATGATCCTTCTTCATGACTGATTTCGACATCCGACTAAATATTAATATTTTAATATTATTTTATTAATAAAATATTATTTTATTCTAAAAATTTTATCTTGTTTCCTTGGTACCCAAAATACCTTATTATGCCTCACTTGACTTCCTAATCGCCTTTTATCTCACAAATTCTCCTTCGATAAAATTATTATTATTTTATTATTATTTTCTCACTTGCGAAATATTTTATCCTAAACTACTCATTTCATATTTTATCACTTTTAAACATTTTAATTGACCTCAATTTGCATTCGATCAACTTTATTTATCACCATATCAAAGTATAGAGTATTTCATACAGTAACAAGTGGGCTCACGAATGACCAAAAGTATTAAAAGTAGTAAACCTACAATTTGGAGGATGCAAATCCAATGGTGGTCCTCGATGAAATCAGCTATCTATAGACTATATTGAGCCTGAAATGGGTGGAAAAGAGGGTGGTGAGATTATATAATCGCAGTGAGTAAACAAATACCATCTAAAATATCTAAAGCCGAGTAAATAGAGACAGATAAAATAATTTAGTCTACTGTAATTCATTACCTTTCAACTCATTTCAACCAAATAAAATCGATTTATATAAATCGAGTAATCAACATGGCTTATGAATTTCTTAAAAGCTTTGGCTCGTGCCAAAATCATTCTCATACCCAGTTATCAGGGATGCCTTGATCGAGGGCTATCCCAATCGAGTCCACCAAAGCTGTTAAAAAGTTATGTACGCATAAATCATGTTTTTATTTTGAAAACATAGCCGTTCCTTGGCGTTGGTTGAGTTCCCCCTCACGTGGTGGTTGGACGTGAAGTGAACTTTAAAAGTGTTAACCTCAAGAGTTATCCACCCATGCCTCTCATACTAAGGTAAGATATAACGGGGTTTACCGTGCCCCTCTAATAGGCTAGTCCACGGAAACCCACCCACTGCAGTAAGCTAATAATTATCCCACCAATTAATAAAATTCAATAACATGATATGGCAGTTATTGTAATTCACAGCCTTTCAAGGCTAAATACACAATTCATATATTTCAACACAAATACCAATTCAGCCATTCATGCAAATATTGTCATAAGCCATTCGATTCAAACCATGAATTTACAACACATGAAATGGTCTCTAATTACTCTATTTTCAATGCCATTATTAAACTTTAAAACAATTTTATGAAATCATTTCAGTAAATCACATTTGGTTTATAAAACTGAAAAATTAATCATTTAATTCATTTTTCCATAAAA
>NC_030851.1:16029686-16045675 GCF_000208745.1 Theobroma cacao | reverse complement strand
TAAAAATCAAATTCATCCTCACTCAATACAAGGTAGGTTCGGCCATTGATGGGTGATGGGGAAAATGAATTCTTTTCTTGTTGTTTTGCTTCTAGACATGGTAAACTAACTAAAAACACTAACATAACTTGAAATCAAATCAATCCAACATCATTCTCTCTCCATACCCATTTGGCTAGCCATGAATTCACCATAAAAACATGAAATTTAACCATGAAAAATAAGAAAAAATGCTTAAGGAAAATAGATTTCAAGTTTAAATTGAGAAATCCTACATTTTTCACTTGTTTTCCTTGACTTTCCACACTTTTTCTCTTGAAATTCTCCACCTAAGGTTCTTGTTCTTTCTTTTCTTCCTTTGTTCTTCTTTGGCCGGCCATATGAATGAGAAATAGGCTGATTTTGTGCTAATTTATAAGGAAAATAATGAATGGATGAGATTTTGACACATGTCACCATTCCATTGGTCCATATGTCATACTTAGCCATTAAGCAATCTCTCTCCACCACTTAAATTTCCTCAATTGTCCATGATAATATTGGGTAAAATCCATATGCTGGACAAGTGTTGGGTGATGTAAAATTACAATTTTGCCCCTAGGGTGGCAAAATGACTATTTTACCCCTATGCTCGAATAAATGCCGAAATTAAAATTTTTCACTTCTCAAACTCAAATTATGTTCTAAATAGTCAATCTTGATCAAAAACTTCTTTCAACATTCTAATTTTTAACCTCGAGTGGCAAAATGATGATTTTGCCCCTAGGTCATGAAAATTCCAATTTGGCTCCAAATCTATTCTCGAACTCCGAATCACCATATTAAGTCATTCTGGGGTTTTACAATTCTCAATTTCATCTTAAAATCTCTATTTGGACTAGTTTGAGGCTTAATTCAACTTAATTGTACCATTTGGTACAATACCGTCTTTTAACGATTTCCAAGGTACCCAAGTAAGCAAACATGCATTCTTATGTAAGAATGGCATAATAAACATATTGTAGAGTCGAGCTTGACATCCATTCCCTTGGCAAGTAAGGAATTTCAATCTACTATAAAAGATTCTTGCTTTTTAATAGGGAATGATAACCTTTACATAATCCACAATGAGATTTTTGCTTTTTCACAAGATCAAGCGATAACCCTTATAATCCACAAAGGAATTCTTGCCTTTTATGGGATCAAGTGGTAACCCACACAATCCACAAAGGATTCTTGCTTTTTGATATGAAACGGTAACCTTTACAAGATAACTTTTCAAGGTTAAGCTAGAACCTTTACAATGGAGTACAAATTTCAGCAAGAAAATGCCTCTACAAAGGTTGGATGCTGAAACTTTAAGCTTGTTTGTAGTTAGAGAAGAAATTTTAGAAATTTTAGCTTGATTGAAGCAAGAATTCAACTTTGAAAGCTTGATGGAAGACTAAAAAGATGCTAAAGAGTGAAGATGAGCTTTAGGTAGTTTCTCTAGGGTGTGAAACTTTATATCAAGTCTTCTTTTCCTTTAAAATGACTCAATTGTGCCTATTTATAGCTAAAGCAAGATTGGAAGCCATTAAACACAAGTTTGAATCAGATCTAGCCATTATCGAAGATTTAGGGTCGACTACAACGTTCCTAGGGTTAACTATGTTCTATAAATTTTCTCAATTAAGGCTTTCATAGTCAAGTATATAAGTTCTCTAATTGATCCACTTCCAAAGAGCATGTATTCTTCAAACTTAGCCTTCTATAGTTGACTATGTCTCTCTTATAGTCGACTATGGCTTTTTAAAGTTGACCTTCTCTAGCCTTTGACTTGTTAGGGTTGACTATACCTCTTCTATAGTCGACTTGGCTGTTCTTTAACTTGATTTTCTTAGTCTTTTTGGAATAAGGTCGACTATACTTCTTTTGTAGTCGACTTTAGCTATTTTGAACTTGATTTTCTTGATCTTTTTGGAATAGGGTGGACTATGCTTCTTTTGTTGTTGACTAAGGTTTTATGATCTTTAAGTTTTGTACTCTTGTAGCCGTCAGATCGACTTGAGCTTCTTTAAGATGGACTCTTGACTTGTGTCTTGAAGTTTTCTTAGCTTTTAAGTGCTTCTCTCTAACTATTTTCTCACAGCCTTATACCTATATTCAAATAAACATTTCAATTCATGTTTGCGCTTGATTTCCTAGCTGTAAATACATTGTTTGAAAGCTTGTGAGATGTTTTATAAGAATGCATGGCTTTTCAAACAACTATGTAACCTTAGGGGACTAAAAATGTAATTAAGACTATTTCAAATGCTTGACATTTAATTCAAAAAGACGTGAGATTTTTGTCAAATCAAAACATAACGTAATTCAAGTTTAACAATTTCCCCATTTTTGATATGACAAAAATATGAGCATATTACATTTGAAATTTCTTGAAACCTCCCCCTAACTTAATTGGTCTCTATGCCTTTGAAAACATTTAAGGTTAAATGAGAAGGAATTGAGTATGAACTTTTAAAAGGATTATCCCCTTCAATATATGCATGATGTTCAAAGATGTTTTCAAAGCAATTCAGCTAATGTAAGAGCATTTCAATGTGCTCATAAACCTTTTCCCCTTTTTTGTTATATCCAAAATGGTTAAAAGGTGTGAACCTTAAACATTTAAACTCAAGAGAGTTTGGTTAGTGATAATCATCTAGTATAGATAAGCATAAAGTTCAAAAATAATCACTAATCATCAAATCAAAACATTGAGATATATTTCTATGTAAATAGTCAACTAATAGATCAAGAAATATATCCAACAATTATACTATGAGAGCATTAAATCAAGATGTATCCCCAATCAACATATATATATATATAAATATTCAAGCAAAGCATAGGGAAATATACTCATTTAGCACATTTAAGTATTAGTATGTGTAAGTCATAATATATTTCTATTCAAGATATTCAATTAAAGCATGAAGAAATATATTCAATTGTTGCAATCAATGCACATATAGATATTTTCAATCAAGATATATTTCCATGTAAGATCTTCAATCAAGACATTATGGAATATATCAACATATTATAAACAAATCAAGATATATCTCCATTTTATATATTTTCAAGCAAGTTAGTAAGGAGTATATGATCAATGAATCAACCAAGAATGCCACATTTAGATGTACACTTATAAGCAAGGCATGGACATATTATCTTTTAAGTTCAAGTTGTATATGCATATATGTAGACAAACATAGCCAAATATAGAGCATTTAAAAGTCTATATATAATGGGAACATGATTTAATGATATGTGTGCAACTTTATATGCTTGTATGTTCACATATTTATTTAACTAATAATCAAGCAATCATGAAATTATCTAAAAACAAAACAAATTTAATACACAACCAATCATGCCAATATATTTACAAGTACATATGTAAACAAGTATAGTAAGAAGTATGGCAATCATCATTCAAGCACGAATGTGAGGCATTATTAAGCACAAATTTAATATGGTGTTTAAGAGATATTACCAATAGAGATTAACACAATTTGTTGAGATTTTGCTAAGATCATTGTTGAAGATTTTAAGTGCTCAAGAATTATAAGACAATGTCAATGTCCATCTCCCCCTTAAGTATTCCCTAAATCAATTCCAACAAGGAGAAAGGACTAAATAGTTAATCATAGTAAAGTATAATCTTATCTTCCCTTATATGGATCATGAGATAAATATGGGGATAAATCATAAGCATAGATAAGCTTACAATGAATGTTCAACATGTCAATCTCATACTCATATATTTAAAGAGCTAATAAAGCATGAGTATTTAAGTAAATATTCAATATATACTTCAAATGCTCATAATTTCAAGAAGTTTGTGCACATTAGCTCTAATACATGTCCAAGATATCATTTTGCATTCAGCACATTTTTCAAATTTTATCATCCATTGTCCAAGCATTATTTCACTATAGGAAAACAAGGTTTACCTAACAGATTACATTCTGTCGATATATACCGATGGAAGGGAGGCTAAGAAAGCACCGACGAATTATTGACCAAATATCAGTTGAATTTATTAATGAACATACTATAGTTAGTAATCGATCCGTAACGCGTTGGCGGCAATTTAATTTGGAAGGCGGGAAAAATATTGACTGAACACTTTGATCGGCAATGACCATACCAACGAAAATTGCCCACAGAAGTTTCGTCGGCAACAATGTGATTATAACGATGCAATTACTGACGAAATTTCAGTTGGCATACTCATAGGCCCCTTTGTAAAGGTCACTGATAGAATTTTCGTCAGTAGAAGGGTTCAGGGTTACTAACGGATTTTTTCATCGATAATTTCATTAGTAATTCTAAATAAAATGGTTAGGGTTTTCTTTTTGGGCATTTGTCTTTCTCCTCTTTTCTTTCCCCAAAATTGCCTCTCCCTTGTCAACCACCCCCAGCCCTCCCTTTCTAGCATCAACGAACAGCTCCCACCCCCAACCGGACATTCTCCGTCATCGGCCCAAGTCTTATTGGGCTCTCTCGAGCCAACGAGCCCCACCTTTTCCTCCTGTTGTGACTGGGAGACCCTTCCTTCGTTTGCTAGCGTTAACCTACATGTAAAGGTGGCCGACCACCCCACCCTTTTCGAGCTTGAATCACGTGTTGACCAAGTACTCGTTCCCTGATAATTATATTTTATAGAATTATTTTAGTCAAATTTTGTTATTAAATATTATCTAAATCTTTAATTTTTAATTATAATTTAGTTATTTTTGTTGTTTTTATAATTAGTTAAATTTTAGCGAGTTATTTTAATTTTATGTTCATTTATTCTAAATTAGCCATTATTTATTAGTTTTTATGCTTTTGTAGGATTTAAGGAAATTAGGCTTAATTTTGGAAAGTAAGGTGTTTGAAGGACCTAGAATTCTGCTTGCATATGCTTTAGTATTTTGCCCATAACTCGCTACAGAACTCCAAATGATGCGATTCTTACGTCATTGGAAAGCTAAGAGATAGAGCTACAACTTTCATGAGATCACTTTACCTAGTTCTGCCTACATAGAAAATTGCATCAGAAGATAATGAGGTGTACTGCTACGGTAATAGAAATTTTGAAAGATGATGTTTGATTTTTGGGCCTCTCATTACACTTTTTAGCTCAATTAGAATCAGTAGGTTAACTTGTGGGATTTTAGCTTAAGATTGTTAGTATAAATAAGATATTTTTATGAGACAATAAGAGAGATAACCTTAAGAGATTTAACAAGCTAGAAGTTGAGGCTGAAACTTGGAGAGTAAGGCTATAAATATTTATTTTATTTTTTTTCCTTAGCTTTTATTTTTCTTGTTACTCTTAATGGTTAACTTTCACATATTTTATTTATCTTTGCAATTATAAGCAGTTGATTTTATTTTTCTAAGATTGCAATTGAACTCACATATAATCTAAATTTTTAATCTCTTTCTTGCTTATCTTTAATGGCATTTGAATTGTTTTTTTCAATTTATTCTTAATACTTTTAATTGCCTGATCACCAATTAAATTGATTTAGGAACCTAAACAAACTTGGAAAAGGGAGTTTAGTGTAGACTAAAATTGGGATAACATATGATCATATTAATTGATTTGCGTATAGGATAGAGATATACCTATAGGCCATATGTAGCCAGATTAGAGCTTGAACTTAATGAGTCTATTTTAATTTCAATTCACATAAGAATATAGTGTTTTGATTAAAATAGATATTTTATAAGACGAGTCAGGAAACCCTATAAATAATTGAGGATTCTAGGTTAGTAATTCAACCTATTGAAATAAGGAAGAAAGGTAAGATTTAGATGAAGTGTGAGGGATACTGTAAACCTTGGCTTGTTTGATTTGATTTTTACCCAAGTTATTATTACTTTCATTTTTTTAGTTTAAACTTTGGTTAATTAGTTTTAGTTAATTAATTTAGTTATTTGATTTTGATTGTTTGCATAAGATTAAATTGTTTTAATTTTAGTACTTAGTAAAATTTTAGATCAATTCTCTATGGGATTGATACTCTGCTTTCCATTATATTATCTTTTCGATACGTACATTTGTATAGGTAGAAATTATTTAACTGACACTCCACCTGTCTGGAGTTGAATCCAATGTCGACCGCCCCTACCCCTCCCTACCGATTGCCCCCTCCCCCGTCGAGATAGGTAAGGTAATTTTTTTTATTCCTTCAAATTTTTTTATTAATCCTGTTGCTAATTTTGCCCTTTATTTTTTTGATTATGTATGTTGTTATTTTTATTGTTATGTGAAACTAGTTGAGCATATAAGTTGGATGGATCGGAGTTTCTTGTTAATTTATCGTGGAGTGTGGGGGATTGTGTTGTTGAATTGAGTTGAAGATTTTTTATTTGTGCTTGTTTATTGATTAGAAGCTGTGGCTTGATTATTGAGTTTGGTTATTGTATGGAAGCTGGAAACTGTTGATCTGTTTTTTTGGATTATGGTGGCTAGTTTTTTGTTGTTCTGTGAAACCGTTGGTTTTTTTTATGGATATAATTCAAAGTTAACATCGAAATTTAGCACTTCAAGATATTTTACATACATAATAATGATAAATTATATATATAGATTTGCTTGGTGTTAGCCCCAACTCATGTATGCTACCAATATCCAAAATTTTGTGACAGGTATTGGTTAGATATACATAATTCCAACTAAAAGAATTTAGTCACATTTATTTTGCAAGAAGTGTTATAGTATAACAATTTTGATTAAAATTAATCAGTTAAAAAATTTTAATTTCATTATAAATTTCATGTACTATATAGACATAGTTTTTATCAATTTACAAGAACAAAAATTAGATATACATATAGGTATATAAATTATATATAATGAAAATTTGAAATTTTAAAAAAATAATAATGATAAATGAATTTGATATATTATATATACAAAATTTTTAGGGGGATTTTTTTTAACCCTTAAAAATAACGTGTTTTTGTAAATAACTCTCAGGATAATTTTAACTGTTTTTAGCCACTAGAATAGATTTTGGGACAAAAATACCCTTAATGAGCAATCTTCGTTAGCGTGCACTCTCAAACATGTGAAAAATGGGAGAAAAAAAATAAATATGCAAAGATTGGTTGTGCAAAATACCCATTTTTTTTTTTGCGAAGGTTGTGCAAAACAAAATAATGTTGCATGAGATGGGTTTTCAGAGATTTGGGACACGACATTCAGATAATAGAAGAAGAGAGATATTAAATCGAAGGAGGAATCGGTAGTCATGAATGGAAAGCTTGGCTAATGATGTGAAACCAGAAATCCTTGATACGATGGTGAATTGAAAGGAGAAAGATGTGAATCCAAAGCAAGAAATGGTCCTACTATAGCAGGCCATATGTGAGACGGCTGTCGTAGGGCAGGGTTTAGAGTTTGTGAAACGTCATGTTGGGAATGTGTGACACGGCACCGCTCAGAGTTGGTGAGACGCCATGGAGGGAATCTGTGAGACGCTGAGTTAAGAGTTGGCGACACGCCATGGAAGGAATCTGTGACATGATAGAGTTAAGAGTTAGTGACATGGCATTGAGGGAATCTGTGACACAACAACGTTCAGAGTTGGTGAGACGCCATGGAGGGAATCTGTGACACGCAAGAGTTCAGACTTGGTGACATGCCATGGAGAGAAGCTGTGACACGCTAGAGTTCAGAGTTGGTGACACGCCATGGTCATGGTTTAGAGTGTGTGACACGTTAGTGCTTGAGCAGCTGACACGTCATGGTTTGAAATAAAGAAAGGAAAAAAACGGGCAGTTAACGTGGTAATCGTTTGGACTTCTACTGAATTAATTCCCCTTTTTCATAATAAATAAGAATATTAGAAGGCCATTTTTCATTTTAAACAGTTATTATTCAGAATTCGTAACTTCTGTGTGATTTATTTCTCATTCCCGTCGGTATCGGAGTGTTCGAGAAGGCTCTTTGCAAGCGTAACAACACCAGAGCACCGGCAACAATATTGGCCATGAATGAAAAGGTTAGTCAGTCTCAAATTAAAATATTCTTGTGTTCGTTTATTTGTTTGGTTTTTTCCTGGGTTTGTTTGATATGTTCGGGTTTTTTGTTTTGTTTTTGCAAATATTTAGACTGTGTTTTCTTGCTGGTTTGATGGTTGTTGGGGTTAAGTCGTAGTGGTTTTAAGGGTTTTGGGTGTTTACTGTGTGACGCCATTGTTATTCTTGTTATTATAGTTAGTTATTGGCGTGTCAGCTTTATATGATTTGATTTGATATGCATGGCGTGTGAGAACATTTTACTTGATATGCATGGCATGTGAGAACATTTTACTTGATATGCATGGCGTGTGATAGCATTTTACTTGATATGCATGGCGTCACAACATTTTACTTGTTATGCATGGCGTGTCCCAATGTTTAACTTGTTATGCATGGCATGTCAAAACGTTTAACTTGTTATGCATGACGTGTCACAACGTTTAACTTACATTTTACTTGTTATGCATGGCATGTCACAACATTTTGCTTGCTATGCATGGCGTGTCACAACATTTATTCCTTATTTATGTCTTTAGTATACCTTGTTGCAGATGATGGCTTAACTCACTAGTGCATGTGTGCCATGTTTTGCAGATCTAGCGCAGACAGTATGAGGATCTTGACAGTTTGTTGATTGTGCCAAGGGAAAAGTGGCGTTCAACATTGCAATTAACACCCATTGTAAGTGGTCGCAGCTGCATTACATCACAAAGACTCTCCAACAAAAGGTGGAGTACGATACAGTTAAGGGTACCTGCTTTGGAATGCTCATGGACGTCTATCCACAGGGGTACTTTTGCACCGGTCTCTTGCACAGCATCATGATTAGCCGAATCAGTGAGAGCTAGTCAATGGACCACGAGCTATGGTTTGCCATTGGCAAGAGCAAGGCACTGCTATCAAAGCAGGAGTTCTGCCTCATCATTGGGCTGAAGTTTGGTCCAATGCTCGATGTGTTCAAACGACCGTATGAGGTTGCTGTGGAGGGAATTCATGACAGATACTGGAACGGGAAGGACAACGTGAAGCTGTAAGCTTTGCTTGATATGTTCAATGGGGCCAACTTCCAGCGACTAGGAGACGCGACCAAGATGACTTTCGTCTTGATCGCGAATAACATTTTATTTGGTCAAGATTACCGTAGACAGGTGATGCCTTGGTTGTTGTCATTGGTGGAGGACATCGACGCTTGGAATGTCTTTTCATGGAGGCACTATGTTTGGAAGCTGACCTTGGACTTCCTTTTGAAGGGGTTCGAAGTGCCTGACTTAAGCTTGACAAAGAAAACTTGGTTACGCTACAACATTTACGGATTTGTATGGGTGATACAGGTACTATTACGTAATATTTTTCAATTGCCTTTTGAAAAAAAATTTTATGGGTGCACTCGTTTATGATTTACAGTCTAATAATGGTTACATTTGACATGCAGTTTTGGGCAATTGAGGCAATTCCGACCCTCCAAAAAATAATTGCCCTCTTTGGTCCGAAGGACAACTTCTACCCACGAATGTGCAAATGGGATTGCAATCAAAAGCAAAAAAACTTCTACAAGGCAATTCAGAAGTTTGAGTCATCTGATGATGTGAGTGAACAGCTGCTACTTTTTGCGTTATATTGGATAATAATTTTCCCTATTCGATAATGATAACATTTTATTTGTTTATTTGCAGTTGTGGGCACAGGAGACGTTGGAACCCACAACGGATGAGGCCCTCCGAGAGTATTTTGTGGACCTTGATGTCCCATTATTGGAAGGCCACGAGTAAGTGCCAATAGGGCACATGGAGGATCGATCGGATTGAGGCTTAGGTGCGAGGCAAAAAAGAAGAAGCTTGAAGGAGAAAAGAGCCTCTGGTGGCACGAAACGGATAAGCATCGCCGCTGCTTTAGTTGATGACTTGTCAGGCCTTGAGTTGATGGACGAAGGGGACGACCATGGTCAAGGCAGTGAATAGCCAATAAGGACAATTGTAATGATTTTGTGTTCTCCAATTCCATATGTGATTATCGAATAACATTTCTATGTTTGCAGTTGGACCATCCACCTGCAGCTCCAGAAGCACCCACCAGTCTTTCTCAAACGCATAGTGGAAACGACCCGTCGGTAAGATTGGTTCTTACGGTTTGTGTTCTACATTCCCATATATGTTTATCGAGTAACAAAGTATTTTTTGTAATTATAGTTTATGGGAGGGACGATAGGTTCTGAAGCACCGATCGGTCCGATTCAACTGCAAACATCTAACGAGCCGGCGGTAAGGATATTAAAGTTATAACGGTTAATGTTCAACAATTCCATACATGATTATTGAATAACACAGTTATATATGTAATTGCAGTTTGCGAAAGTGACGACTGGTCCTCAAGCACTGAGCGGTCCAGCTCCACCGTAGACTGCTAACGAGCCACCGGTTAGGATATTAAAGTTGTAACGGTTAATGTTCAACAATTTCATATATGATTATTGAATAACATAGTTGTATATTTTATTGCAGTTGACCCAGTCGAGAACAGTCAATGACAGAGCAATCACTACCTGTCAACTCCGACGGATCATGCGCAAGCATGAAAAAGAGATGTTGGAGCTGAAGGCGTCAATTTAGTCATTGAGTCTAGCAATGCAGACGCTTGAGGACGGTATCGTTGCTTAGATTCTTGACAGCCTTAAATCACAAGTATGTTATTCTATCTTCGCTTGTATTTTGATGGTTTACGTTTAGCAACTGTTTAGACTGTGTTTTCTTGCTGGTTTGATGGTTTTTGGGGTTAAGTGGTAGTGGTTTAACTGGTTTTTGGTCATTAGCGAGTCAGGACATTTGTATTAAAGTTAGTTATTGCTGTGTCAGCCTTAGCGTGTGACAACATTTGACTTGATATGCATGGCATGTCAGAACATTTAACTTGTTATTCATGGCGTGTCAGAACATTTGATTTGATATGCCTGGCATGTCAGAACATTTTGGTTGTTATCCTTGGTGTGTCACAACAATTTGCTTGTTATGGATGACGTGTCAGAACCGTTAACTTGTTATGCATGGCGTGTCACAACAATTTACTTGTTATGGATGGCGTGTCACATCATTTTGCTTGTTATGCATGGCGTGTGACAGCATTTTACTTCATATGCATGACGTGTCACAAAATTTTACTTGATATGCATGGCGTGTCATAACATTTTACTTGATATGTGCGGCGTGTCATAACATTTTACTGTTTATGGTTTGTGGTATTTTATGAGCTAACTAACGATTTTTCCCATTTTGTAGGGCGGTCCATCTCACGGTGCTGGTCTGGAGTACGATGATGCTGATGATGGATAGCATCATGAACCTGGTGTTGACATTGACGATGACGTTCTTGGTGTTGATGGAGAGCAAGTAACTCATGTCGATGACGTCGTCGATGAAGTTGTGGCAGTGGATGTCACCCTTCAATCAGATGATGCTGAAGGAAAGCATGTTCCTGTGCCCGAGTCCATTATTGATGCATCTACTGGAGGGGACAGGGAGCTTGACTCAATCGTGGCTGAAGGAGAGCATCTTCCTCCGACTGATGCATTCGTCGACGCAGTAGTAGGAGTTATCGTTCTTTATCGTGGGAGCATTCCTAATGCAGTTGAGATACAATCGTTGTCACCAGAGTCATTTGCTGTCCATCATGGTGCAGTAGAAATTTCAAACCCAACTGAACAGGCACGGCTGAAAATGGCGAGCAAATACATGGCAAGCTCGTTCGTCGACCCCTTAGTGACCCGTCGAGATGTGAGGGATAAAATCGTAGAAGACTTATGAAATTCATTATGTTCAAGAAAGACTAGTCCGCGAGGTAAGGTCATAAATAACATTGCAAATATTGTTTTTTAATCAAACATTAATCCACCAAAGACTTATGAAATTCATTATGTTACATATGCAGGCATAACGTCGGCATTTTAGGGGATTAAAGGGCTGACTTTTTTATAACCTTAGAGGATCCCAATGAGGAAATGACAAGTGAACATATCGATGCATGCCTCAACCTAGTCTGCAAGCGAATGACAGAGCTAAAGTCGAAGCTGTACATTACCCGTGCATGCATGGTTGACACGATATTTTTTGTAAGTTTATTTGAAAATTGTTCAATTCTATAAATACTAAGTTTTTGATTGCATGAAGTGTAAGCTAATGTTTACATGTTTCACGAGACACCATCCGTATGCTACACATGGAATTTCCAACAGAAGATGCCCGAGCCACAATGCAAATTTCAGATGAGTTGCGGGGGTATGTGGAGGGTGAAAGGCCGACATAGGCGAAAAAATGGGAAGATGTGGATTTCATCCTCACGCCTTGCAACGTTGGTGGGCATTGGGTGGTTGCGAAGATCGACTTGGTGAGGTGGACGATCAAGGTGGTGGACTCCGCAAGAACTTCGGATGCTAAGGATAACGGAGTTCGTGTGGGTCAGATGACACGCTTGACGACAATGATGCCATTCATTTGCCACCAAGCCGGTTATTTCAACAACATATGTCGAAAAAGACGGGATTTAATGCCGATGCCATTGGATATTCATTTGCCAAAAGCTAAAGTGCATCGACAGAATGATAGTGTCAGCTGCGGTATGTTCATGATAGGGTACATGGATCATATTTTGCAATCAGAAAAGATCAAAGTTAAGCAGAATATGATTGCAAAAATGCATCGGCAATACGCTCTAGAAATTTTTTCCAACAGTTGTGAGAGCGAACCCTGAACATATCAGCCCTTGTCTGCACAATTTTTTTGTATACATAATTTTTTTTATACAATTAATTTTATACACATTTTTTGTATACATAATTTATTTTATACAATTCATTGTAAATAGAATTAATTCTTTCTGTATACATAATATACTTTATACAATTAGTTTGTACACAATTAATTTTTTTGACTATACACAATTAATTTGATACTATCAATTTTTTTTCCTTTTTTATACACAATATATTTAATTTGATACACAGTCGCAAGAAGTCAGCGTGTGACGCCATAAATATACTACCACTCAGCGTATCCCCACATACATCTGCTTGCACTCAGCATGTCACCCCATAAATCTGCAAGAAGTCGACGTGTGATGCCGTAAATCCACTAACACTCAGTGTGTCAGCTGATAAATCTGCTTCCACTCAGCGTGTCAACCCATAAATCTGCTTCCACTCAGCGTGTCAGAACAATTGGGCAGTGCCGTGTCACGCCATTAATCTCTAGATACTCAGCGTGTGACGCCAAAAATCCACTCAGACTCAACGTGTCAGTCAATAAATCTGTTTCCACTCAACGTGTCACACCATAAATCTCTAGATACTCAGCATGTGACGCCATTAATCTGGTTCCAGTCGGCGTGTCATAAGAATTGGGCTGTCGCGTGTGACCCCACGATACTGCACCAAGTCTGCCTTGTCACGCCATAAATCTGCTTGTACTTAGCGGGTCACGATTGTGAAACAGCAGGGTTAAGAATTTATGACACGCCATGGTTACAATATGTGACAAGACTATGACACGCCATGGTAACCGTTGCGTGTCACAACGTTTAACTTCTTATGCATGGCGTGTCAGAACAATATACTTGTTATGCATGGCGTGTCATAACATTTAACTTCTTATGCATGGCGTGCCATAATATTTTGCTTGTTATGCATGCCGTGTCACAATATTTTACTTGATATGCACGGCATGTCACAACATTTAACTTGTTTTGCATGGTGTGTCTCACATTTATTCCTTATTTATTTCTTCTGTATACCTTGTGCATATTATGGCTTAACTCACTGGTGCATCTGTGCCATGTTTTACAGATCCAACGCATACAGTATGAGGATCTTGACATTTTGCCTATCCAAGAGATTGGGGAGTTCATGTAGTGAAGCGTACATTTTCGCGATGCTCTTGAGGTCAATCCACAAGCTTGGTCTATCAAACTTTGACCTTGCTTGCACGGTTGAGTTGAATGTAGCTCAGTACAGTTTTTATAGTACCTCAAGGGAAGCATACATGGGTTTGTCAACCTTCTGCATGAAGTCTGGAAACTCCCTTGGTTTCAGGGATTGAGCCATCTCAGCTAGTGCTGTTGTCTTTGCAAAATCAACAACCATAGAGTGAAGAGTTACCAATTCTAGGCTGGATCGAGACCTCGAATCATGGACCTAGAATTGGTAACTCTTCACTATATGGCTGTTGATTTTGCAAAGACAGCAGCACCAGCTGAGATGGCTCGATCCCTAAAACTAGGGGAGTTTCCAGACTTGCAAGAAGAACATAAATGGTTAAATCAAATCAAATAGAAGGGAATTAAATTAAATCATTAATTACTTGGTACAAGTGGTAATAAAATGTGACAAATGGGGTAAAAATATAGGGACTTAATCTCTTAATATTGGTAGCCATTCCATGCTTGTTGTTCCTTCATAAGATTTATGTAGCCACTTGTACTTAATGTGTCTGAAAATTGTAGTTGATTTCGTTTTGCTTTATGGATTTCTCTGCTCGGTCATTCTATGAGCCACTTTTAGTTACAAACTTTGTTGCCAAACATTTCAAGCAAATAAGCCTGTCAAGGCTACTGTCTGATGGAGATTGTAATCGAAAACATTCTTATAAACAATGTAAGAATGTACTTTAACACAATCTTGATCAAACAGAGGCCTTGACAGGCTTATCTGCCTGAAATGTTTGGCAACAAAGTTTGTAACTAAAAGTGGCTCATAGAATGACCGAGCAGACAAATCCGTAAAGCAAAACGAAATCAACTACAATTTTCAGACACATTTAGTTAGGTGAACAAGCTGTTTTCATCCACAACACACTTTACATTTTCAAACATTGTCCTTCGTATTGGACAGTTGTTGCATGTGTGACCGGTTTGTCTGTAACTTGAACATGCTTTGGGTTGACGCAGTCATGGAGGCACCGATTGACTTGGAGATGGTGCCGGATTTGTGGATGGAACTGTAAATAGGGATCGACAGTTTTGTCTGTTATGCCCGTACCTTTTGCATTGCGAATATCTTCGTGCTCGACTGCCTTCACCAGCTGTTGGAATCCTTCTCCTCCTAGGTTTTCCCGCTTGGCCTCACCAAGGTGGGGGCAAGACGACAGTTTGTTTCACATGAGGGGGGATGTCCCACTCACTAGGATGCCCTACCGGCCTAATGGATTCTGAATAACCCTCCATCAAAACGGTTGTCTTGTAGTAGTCAGAGCTGTTAAGCCTAGCTCTATAATATACTTGCCATGTCATTCATGTACTTGATAGCATGTCTGCATACTTGGATGCCTCGAAAAATCGTTAAAAGTCGGTATCGTACCTAGTGGTACAATTAAGTCGATTAAAACCTCGAACTAGTTTGAATAGAGATTTTAGGATGTATTTGAGAGTTATTGAACCTTAGAATGTCTTAATATGGTGATTCGGAGTTCGAGAATTAATTTGGAGTCAAATTAGGAATTTTCATAACATGGAGGCAAAATGGTCATTTTGCCACTAGAAGGCAAAATTGGAATGTTGGACAAAATTTTTGACCAAGTTTGACTAATTGGAGCATGATTTGAATTTGAGAAATGAAAAATTTTAATTCTGACATTTTTCTGAACATAAGGGCAAAACAGTTATTTTACGTGTCCTGAGGACGTAATTGGAATTTTTGAAATTTTGTACCACCATAACACTTGTCAAGCCCATGAATTTCACCTATTATTATTTTATACTTTGGATAATTAAGAGATTACATGTGGTGGTGAGAAAATGCTTAATTGTTAAGTTTTAACCATGGACCAATCACATGGTGACACATGTCAAGCTTTAATATTTTTATAATTTCCTTTATAAACTCAACATAAACTCTCCCATTTCACTCTTCATGGCTGGCCAAAGCAAAGAACAAAGAGAAAAGAATAGAAACAAACCCTAGAGAGGAAAATTCAAGAGAA
>NC_030851.1:16002104-16025893 GCF_000208745.1 Theobroma cacao | reverse complement strand
TCACTTTTAGATCTCTCTCCTCAAGCATGCTACATGGAAACAAAGGCATAGGAAAGGTAGAAATCAAGCTAAAGTCGAAAAATCTTACCGTTAGACGCATAAACGGGCGAAAAACACGAATTCCCCTTTGAATTTTTCTAGTTTCCCTTTGTTTTCTTTCTTTTCTTCCTTTCCTCTCTATTTCCTCTCTTGTTCTTCCTTATGGCCGGCCATCACTTAAAATGGGGTTTAAATGGGCTGACTTTTCATTAAAATAATATTAAATCATTAAAAAAATACCATGTGTCACTTTCCCATTGGTCCGTTTTTAAAATTTCATCCATTTGTTTCCAAATTTTCACCATACACTTGTCCCACATATCCATAGCTTAGATAAAATTCTCAGACTTATTCAAAGTCTTGGTGGAGTAATTTTTAAAATTTACACTTTTACCCTCGTAAAAGTCAAAAAGTACATTTTTGCCCCAAAAATTGAAAAATTGCCCATAGACATATTTTTCATCCCTTCTACTCATACCGTTCTCCAAATTGTCAAATGTGATCTAAATTCTCTCAAAATCTCAAATTTTGTCTACGGGTGGAAAAATTACGATTTTACCCCTGAACATCAAAATTTTCAATTTTTCTCCAAATGAACTCTCGAACTCCGAACAATCATTTTTAGTCATTCCTTGACTATAAAATGTTAAATTTCATGCTACGATTCCTATTTGAACTAGTTCGAGGTTAAATCAATTTAAGTGTACCGTTAGGTACAATACCGAGTTTCGTCTATTCTTAGGGACTTTTCTAGCATAATAACATGCTACTTAGTGCATGTATGTTATGACATATATTTATAGGGTCGAGTTTTACACATTTCGAGAAATGAATGTCTATCGAGACATCGCGGCGGTTGTCACGGGCTCGAAGGGAGTATCGGGTCGTGACAAACGCAGAATTCAATGGCTTCACGATTGCATTTATTGAAAAACACAATAAACTCAATCTTCAAGCACAGTGTAAATGCTATGTCAATTACGGTTCAGATAAGAAATAAAGATATTTTGACCTTATTGCTGCAATGGCATGGCTGCATGGCAGTAAATTTGTTTGGAACTCACAACATGAACATGTCTTCTTGGACAGGTTTACAAGTTCGTCGATCTTCCCATCTTTAACTTTGAACTCCACTAGATTGATAGGCTTAACTAAAAAGCGATGTGCATCATTGAACCTTTTGCTCAACTGCCTGGCAACCCAAAGGCTGAGGGGCATGGTCACCTTAACGGCCTCCTCATACCGGTCATGGAACCAATGCTGGAACATGTCTCTGATGAACTCGATCAAAACAGTGATCGGCATTTGTCTTGCATGCTTCAAGCATGAGTTAACACATTTCGCAATGTTGGATGTCATCATTTGGTATCGCCTTACCAGTGAACATGCACGTGCCCATTTCTCAACCCTATTCTCATAAGGTCTGCGTGGGCTCCTAGGTGAATCTGCTATATCTAGTTCATATGTCTGTTGAAATTGGCCACCTTATAGCAATCTCTAGCAAGGGTGAAAAGCATACAAACATCATCGCGCTTGAACTTGTTTTTAAAGTTTTTTTAAAGTGGTAACCGCATAAACCATGGTGCACTTCTGAGTATGCATTTTGGATTGCTTTCTTAATGCCGAGATGCTAATCAAAAATGAACATAGTCTTTTCAGGACAACCAACCGCATCACGCAGCTTGCTAAGAAACCACATCCACAAGTCTTCATCCTCAACATGGCTGATGCTAAATGCAACTGGATATACGCACTCGTTCTCATCTTTGCATACAGTGACAAATAGAACACCCTTGAACCTACCTTTGAGATGTGTCGCATAAATTGCAACTGTAGGACGCATTACATCCCTAAACCCTCGAATACAAGCCTCGTATGACCAGAAACAATATTTGAATCTCTCTTCCTCATCAATAGCCACTGCAGTCATTGTGCCAGGATTTTCTTGTTCCAACATATACAAATATGATGGTAGTAGTTGAAATGACTCCTCCGATGGACCGAAAACAAGCCTCTTCGCATACTTCTTCACTTGCCAAGCCTTACCATACAAGCATTCCAATCCCCACTAAACCCTCATCTCACAAATTATGTCCTTAGGTCTCAATGCTGCTCCATTAGCCCAAAGCTTGTGTGACATAAGTTCACCAATCATCTTCACACTCGTAGTTGCAAACCGCCTTTGCAAACCATCAACGGTACAGGTGTGTACTTTGTGGAATGTCTGAACTTGCCAATATTCTCCTCTATTAGGTAACTTCGTTGCACGAACACTGAACTTGCATGCCTTGTCCTTGCAACCAACCTCATAACAAGCTTTACATGACCTTTTTACTCTTATCGCAAACTTCTCTTTTATAACCAACATGTTCAAAGCTCGTTTCAACTTGGCCTTCGATGAAAACATTCTTCCTTTGTATAAACGATCTTCGGCACATGTCGACTCCTCAATGGTAATTGTTTGGAAGGAGAACCTTTTTGCACTTGCAATTGCCCACGTACGAGATATCCCTGCATTTTCCCTTTCCTAATCACTGCCATCGAGCAATGTATCAAGGGAACGAATCCCGTTCTCACCAGCAATGGGGTTATTGTATATGGGGTCATCACATTGAACATTTCCTACATCAACACCTCCAACAGGTTCCGTTTCGCCTTCAACATTATTGCAAATTGGAATGTCACTGTCATAAAGGCAGTCATCGTCTAAACTGTCATCTTGCGATTGTTCAAGCCCATCATCTGCAGTGTCATCAAATCTATCTTCAACGGTAGCGAACAAAACCTCATTTCCCTCATCAAATGCAATATTATCCTCCAACGTCGCAATGTCACCCTCCAACCTCACATTGTTGTCCTCAACTGTTGTATTCTCATTTGACAATGGCATTACACACTCTCTAGTTTCACCTGATCGTTGCATTTGTTCAAGAGAAGCAAGAAATTAGTTTGATGCACATCTTGATCAAAATTGTGCAGCCAACTGTTCTGTGAATGTCATCTGTCTACCAGGCTGCACAAACTCTTTTGCATACCTCAATTGCCATTGTTGTGGGTTACGGACTAAATGCTGTGGTATATGTGAAGCATTGTAAATCTCATTTTGATTAAGTTGATTGCCATGTTGTCCAACTTCTTCATGTGGCATAACATTTGTTTGGCGTCCCTTAATGCTGACATACACAACCGAAACATTCCTCTGTTCTAGCAAAATTAATGTAACATCCTTATCATCCTTGATAATTGGCCGTAATAGCTCTCCGGGTGTATTGATAGTGCATGTAACTCAATCTCGTCAATTTCTGAGTTTACCCTAACAACATCTTCAACCAGCTTCATCAAGCCCACAAACGACAAATCACTCATAACCCCCCGCATTCGTGACTCACCACCCTTGTAAATGTCGTCCACCCATTGACCACCATGTCTTATCACAAGTCGCACAATTGGAACCCCACTGAAATTTTGGAAAAAAAAATTATTGTCAATGATTTTACACAATACATGCCGTGATCAAAAATTTGTCAGTTGTGTTGTTACACGCCATGCATATAACATAAAATGTTGTAACACACCATGCATATCAAGTCAAATGTCTTGACATGCCATGCATCAGTATCGTGACACGCCATGCATCACTGTCGTGTCACGCCATGCATCATTGTTGTGACACACCATGCATCACTCTCGTGACACTCCAATCACTGTAATTACTGACTCGTTACACCAACAGCCGTGACACGCTAAAAACCCAAAAAACCAATTAACCCATGACACGCCAAGAACAGCCATGACATCCTGAAAACCCATAAATTCAGTTAACCCACGACAGGCTAGAAATAGCCGTGACACACTAACAAACCGAAAGACTAGTTAACCCACAACATGCCAGGAACAGCCGTGACACGCTAAAATAACTCTAACACATGTTATAGATGCATGGCGTGTAACAACTCTGAGCAATGTTTCCAATCCATCTTCTAATTTACACCAAATGTTTCACAAATTTAAGTCTATTGCAGAAATAAACCCAATAACAGGTACCTTGATGTCATCTCTACTATAAGGTCTGTTAATTTACAACAATGTAGCCAGATGCTGAGCGATAGACCACAGCCCGATGACGATGGTGCTCAACAAAGACTTGCCAGAGTTGAGAGAGAAAGATGACCGAGCCCAAACAACTGCACGCATTTATTTATTTTTTTTATTTTCTCTCTAGCAGGAGGCAGATAGCTCAAACAACTGAGCATTTATTTGAAACGATGTTTTTAAGGGCATTTAGGTCTACTCATGCTTATTTTTGGCTAGAAACAAATAACTTTATATGAGTGGTTATTTTTGAAATCACCTTATCACGAGGTCCTTTTCTCACAATATCCTCAAATGTTTATTGATGTATAATACAAAAAATTATAAATAAGATATATATGTAATAGCATATATATAATGATAAATTTTATGTACTATTTATGCATAATTTATAATGATTTACAACAAAAATTATATATATGTATATAACTTATATAATGATAAATTTGAAACTTTTACAAAAAAGTAATAATGATAATTTGATGTACTACATATGCAAAATTTTTTATTGTTGTACAATAACAATAATTATGAGTGTAAAAAATATTAATAAAAAATTTGATGTACTATATATAAATAATTTTTAATGACTTAGTAAACATGGATTACATATGTAGGGTTATAAATTATATTAATGATAAATTTGAAATTTTTTTAAAAAATATCAATGATAAATTTGATGTACTATACATGCATAATTTTTATTGATTTACAATAACAAAAATTATATATATGTATATATATATATGTAATGAATGTAACTACATTTTTTGATTAGATTAATAATTCTAGTAATTAATTAATAATTAGTTTTTTATTATTTCATAACAGACGACATCATATGTCCATTACATTTTCAGAATGGAACGAAATCGGAGTTGGATGTATTCTCGAGTGAAATCAAGTGAATTTCTTAGGACATAATTTGTGAATGGCATTGAACTAGTTATTTCATTTGCCTTTGATCAACGTAGATATGTAAGTGGGAAATAAGATTATATGCCCTTGCTCCCAATGCATGAATAACAAGTTCTTAACTATTGATAAGGTTCAGAAGCATCTATTTCATAAAGGTTTCACTGGTGCATACACAATATCGGATTCACATAGTGAATCATTTCATGTTGGACAATCATCAGAACATTTTGTTCATGATTATGTTGAAGAAGTAGTATATGGTGCTAGAGCAGAAAATCCATATATTGAAATGGTTATGGATGCTTTACGTCTAGAATTCCAATCCAATGTTGGGAATGAAAATGAAGGGGATATTCATGAAGATCCAAATTTGAATGTTGTAATGTTCTTTTCATTTTTAAATGATGCTTATTCAGCTTTGTGGTCCGAATGCACAAGCACACAAAACTATCAACTATGTCCCAATTATTGAATGTGAAGTTAGAGTTCAACATGAGTGAGACATGCTTTAATCGTGTGATGCATTTATTGAAGGAGATGTTGCTATCGATGAAGCATTACATAAGAACTTCTATAGAATGAAGACACAATTTAAGGAACCTTTACTCAGTTATCTAAAAATTCATTCATGTAAGAATAATTGCATGTTGTTTTATAACAAATCTTTTGAGTTGTATTATTGTTCATGTTATCATCATCCTTGGTATAAACTGAATAAATCAAAAAGAGGAAGGTTGAAGAAAATTTCGTATAGGATTCTGCGATATTTTTCACTCATACTTAGATACAGAGACTTTATATGTCTAAAAAATTGCATAACACATGACATGGCATGCTACACATCAAACCAATGATAGAGTGCTTAGACATCCTATTGATGGTAAAGCTTAACATCACTTTAATCAGACCCATTCATCTTTTATGATAAAGCCTCACAACATTAGACTCAATTTATGTTTTGATGGTTTCAATCTGTTCGGTGAGACTAAACCGTACCCTGCTTGGTCGGTAATTCTCACTGTTTATAACTTAGCTCTGTGGATGTGCATGAAGCAACCATACATCTTTCTTTATATGGTCATTTTGGGGAGTAAAAGTCTTGGACAAAATATAGATGTTTTCCTATGACCTCTGATAGATGAGTTAAAAGTTCTATGGAACGAAGGTGTTGTCACGTATGATGCCTTTACAAAACAAAATTTTATTCTATGAGCAACACTTTTATGGACCATTAATGACTTCCCTGTATATGGTATGTTGTCCGAGTGGAGCATTGTTGGACGTTTATCATGTCCATATTGCATGGAACATGGGAAGAGTTTCATCTTGCAGTATAGGAAGAAGCCTTTTTCTTTTATTGTCATCAACAATTTTTGCCAATGGATCATCCATTTTATCACCAAAGAGATAGATTTAAAAAACATGTTAAAAGGGATCCTCTAATTACTCATTTATCCGATGCTGAGATTTTGGAACAACTAGATGCAATTCCTAATATCACATGTGGAGTAAAGGTTAGTGATCGTAAGCCATCGAGTTTTGGGTAAACCTGTAATTGGATGAAAGAAAGCATTTTTGGGAGTTACCATACTGGAGTACAAATCTCATTCACCATAACTTGGATGCGAAGCATATTGAGTGTAATGTCTTTGATAATATATTCAACATGATGATGGATGTTCCGGGGAAGACAAAAGACAATGTAAAGGCTTGGCAAGATTTAGAGGTGTGTTGTAGGCGATCGGAATTGAATTTAATTACGCATAATGGTAAATTACATAAACTGAAAGCCTCTTACACTTTGACTAAGGAGCAAAAGAAAGTTGTAAGTGTTTGGGTGAACCAATTATGACTACCAGAAGGTTTTACCTTTAATTTGCACATTGTGTGAATGGCAATGAGTGCAAATTTTATGGGATGAAAAGTCTTGATTGTTACGTTTTCATGTAGCATTTGCTTCTAATTGCATTCCGTGATATGGTTCCTCATGCTATTTGGAGTGCAATTGTTGAGATCTCACATTTTTTTGTGATATCTGTGCAACTAAATTGTGACTTGATCATATCAATGCATGGGAAAGAAAATTTGTGGAAACCATATGCAAATTGGAGAAGATTTTCCCCTTGAGTTTTTTGACTCAATAGAACATTTGTCTATCCACTTGGCATACGAAGCTAGGGTTAGAAGACCGGTCCAATATCGATGGATGTATCTTTATGAAAGGTATTGGGAGCCATACATGTAATTTACTTATTATTTTAAGGTTGGGGTCGAAATCTAACAATCATGTTGTTCTTCATGTTCTTGCATCATCTACAAAAAATCATAATCGAGCATTTGTGGAAGGATTCATTTGTGAAGCATATCTCATCGAGGAAATATCAATGTTTTGCTCGATGTACTTCTAACCTACCATCCCAACAAGAATGAATCGAGTCCTATGGAATGATGATGGTAGAGACTTTGATGCATTTGGTCGTCTTTCGATTTTCACCCATGCCGGCCGACCTTTAGGTTCATTCGAGAAACAACGATACTTGGAGGAAGATGAGTTCTATGCTGCAAAACTATATGTATTTATGAATTGTGAAGAGATATTACCATACATTGAGTAAGTTTAGGTCGATTACAAGTTTAAAAAATTATGAAAATCTAATGGTATTAATCCACTATATGTTCCTTCTATGTTTAGGATGTTCGATGATATGGTGAAAAAAAAATGATATGGTATTTCTGAAAAGGAATTGGAGAAAATTTGTGACGTAACCTTTCGAAATTAGTTTAAGGAATATGTAAGTTATCATTAATCAATCTAATTGTAAGTGTTAAAATAACATTTGGAATAACTATATGGCATGTGTCTTTCTCGTAGATGGCCCAAAATGTGAATCAAATTAATTCTCGTTTGGTTAACATGTCGCACAATCCTGGTCGTATGGCGAAGTGTTATGAAGGTTACAAAGTGAATGGTTACAAGTTCCATACATTGAAATATTGAGAAAACCATTCCACAATGACTAATGGTGTTTACATCAAAGGAAGTTGCTATAATGAGTACGATCGTAACTTTTATGGTCTGTTGGTCGATATCGTTGAGTTAGAATACAATGGTGTAAACATCTAGTAGTTCTTCTTAAATATCATTAGTTTGATATCGAAAAAGGTCTTATAGTTGATCCTGTTCATGGGTTGGTTAAAATTAGACACAACTCAATTCTTGTTAGTAATGAGCCTTTTGTTTTAGCTGAACAAGTTACTCAAGTTTACTATAGTCCATACCCATCAAACAAAAAAAATCAACGTAATTGGTGGGCAGTGTTCAAAACGAAGGCTCGAAATCGATTTGATTTTCTGAATAATGAAGTGACATATGAAGAAGATCAAGGCAATGTCAATACAGGATTTGATGATCCTTCAAACAACCTTGACAACAATATAATTCTTGTTAGTGGTGAATATGAATAGGTTAATACGTTTGTTGAGGTCATACATAATGAAAAAGATGATGCGGATAAAAGAGTTGAAGGGGAAGATGAATAGTCAAAAGAAGATGCAAAAGAAGACGATGATAATGAAAATGATGATCTTGAATATGAGAATGATGAAAATGAGTTTGCATGTTCAGATGATCATTGATGGTTGATGGTTTTTTTTTATATATATTTAACCGATGTAAAGATTTTGACATGATGTACCTTTTTATGCTGATTTATTTATATATGTCATTTTGTTACATCAACCATTATTAACATCTTTCCTATGATCTTGGAATTACACTTATTGATAGCAGTTAATATTAATGATTATGCATTACATTATTGTCAATTCATGAGAATGGCTAGTCGATAATGTGATGACAAATTTTTGTATAGTCATGGTTAAATATAAGATTACTGTTGGCCCTCGAGCACGGTTATGTGACGTAGGTAATATAGCTACGCTACCTCCGATTCCACTTCTTCAATCTTCACCACTGGTTGTACGATTACCAATGCCACCTGGATGTATATGATTGATACCATTGAAGTCCACTCTTATGTCCACACTGGCGGCTACTACATTCAATCCAAAGGAAACGTCACCAACTCTGATTACCGCCGCAGGTGCATCAAGCTCTATATCACAATCTAGGGGTGGAGGGCCTAGTATAGGCTTGCCCATTCCTACTGATCCAAACTAACAAATCTTTTTGCATCCTGTCAGAGAAAGGTAATTTACAGTTATTAGCTTATTTCATTATATATAGTAATTTAATTAATGTGTTTTAATAAAGATGTATTGATTTTGTAGTACTTTTGCGAAGATTGGAGTGACTCCAACTATCACAAGAATAATCAAGAGTCACTTTAGTGGGCCTTGGCTGACATCGAGGTTGATTCTTACTGTTATGAAGATGCCATGTAGCATAAATTTGAGGTACCATATTGTTATTGTATATTCATCTAGGTTTCCTTTAACAATACTGATATAAATATTTATTTTTAATGTAGGAATCTTTTACGTGGGTTGATACTGATGCTTCAATGGTTCACCACATATGGGAGAAGATTTGCAGAGACCGATTAAAAGATCTATTAGAAGATGAGCGCGAAAAAGCCAAAAGAAACATGGGCACTCATCATGATCTCTTATTGACTAAGGGGAAGAAGCGCTCTTGGATCACTATAAAGGTTTGGGACCAACTAGTCTGTAATGTCTGGCCCACGACTGAGTGGCAATTTTGATCCACGAAGGCCTAGCAAAACCGCTTGATAGAGAAAGATAGAAGCATAACAAAGCACACAAGGGATTCTTTACCTTTTGCTTTTCATCAGAAGAAAATGGTACGTGTTCTTAACTCATGAAGTCAATAATGTGAGCATTTTTATGTTGTCATTGTGTTGTTGACACCTGTGAAGCAAAGCCATGCATATGTTTTGATGATGTGTTTGTTTTTCTTCTGAGTGTGTTATGTGTTGTTGTTGTTTTACGATTTTAAAACATGTTGTCATTATGTTGTTGAAGATTGCGGAAACATGTATATTGGTTGATCACGCATTTTTTTTTCTTATTGTGATTGCAATCCAAGATGTTGTAAAGACCGTGACATTCTTTGAGGTTTTTGAGCTCACTCACAAGTGACAGAAAGGTATTGGAGAATTTGTCGACAACAAGTCGAAGACTGTTAGTGTAAGTAATAGAAATTTGTCAATTTATTTTAATTATATTATTGAATATGTGTATATGTTCCTTAACAATTTCGTTAATATATAATGTCATTTTCTTTTTTATTTGTAAAATCATATACATCTACTATAGTGCAAAAGTACAGTGATGATCCATCATTCCAACCAGAGTTCAATCAAGTAGCATAGTTTGAGGCAATTGGAAGGTTGCAAACCACTCAGACCCACATCTATGGGTTTAGCACTAGGATACGACCTGCTACACTATTTGCTCCAATTGTGACATTTGAGTTTGCTTGTGGTCCAACGCCTTATGCTGTTGCTGCACAAGTTTCAGCATTTGAATTTAAGGGCTATCAAGAATTGAAGATCAATGTGAAGGAGTTGAAGACGGATGTGCATGATATTAAGTCCATCATGAAGATTATCCTTGAGAGGCTTCCAGATCTAGCTGGCGAGTTTTCATCATCATAGTAGTCGCATCCTCAGTCATAACAGCAATCTCCCTTTCCTAATGATTTGCCAATGGACAATCGTAATTCCTTTTCGTTGTGCTATAGATTCCTAATATTAACGTTTTTCATTGATTTTGAACATTTATATATTTTCAAAATATGTGGTATTTTTTTCCATTATATAATACATTTGAAGTAATTTTTCAAACAAAATTATTACTTTTAATATATTAATATTATTATTCAATGCAAGAAACACAAAATATAAAAAAATTGTAGAAAGTTAATTATTACTAACGAAATTCTTTTAATACTGATGTATTGTTTTTTATTGATAAAATTTGCTTCATTATTGATTGAATAATACACATTACTGAAGAAACAAGTAAAAAATTTTAGTTACTAATTCTGTCAGGAATTCCATAGGTAAATTATCGACGACTTTGCCAACCATGAGATTCGTCTGTATATTACCAACGAATTTACCGATAGCGAAACTTTCGATTGATGACTTTACCGATGGAAATTTTTTCCATTATATAATACATTTGAAGTAATTTTTCAAACAAAATTATTACTTTTAATATATTAATATTATTATTCAATGCAAGAAACACAAAATATAAAAAAATTGTAGAAAGTTAATTATTACTAACGAAATTCTTTTAATACTGATGTATTGTTTTTTATTGACAAAATTTGCTTCATTACTGATTGAATAATACACATTACTGAAAAAACAAGTAAAAAATTTTAGTTGCTAATTCTGTCGGGAATTCCATAAGTAAATTATCGACGACTTTGCCAACCATGAGATCCGTCTGTATATTACCAACGAATTTACCGATAGCGAAACTTTCGATTGATGACTTTACCGATGGAAATTATCGATGACTTTTTGACATCACCGATGAGTTTTTCGACTGACAAATCAATTTTTTTATAAACAAAAATACCGATAAAATTTTTATCGATGATGTTTCCAATGGAATTTTAAAATACCGATGGAAGTTATTACCGATAAGGGTATTTTTGACTAATTAATAACGGATTATTTCGTCGATAAGCACACCTTCACTGACGAATTTTTTCGTCAATAAAACCTAATTTTTTAGTAGTGTCTATCAAGCACTTTAAAGAAATTCTCTAAATTATATAAGAATGACAATTTATAGAGAATTTTCTCAATAGTAACATGTCATCATTTAACCCTTTTTGGTAATATTTTTTCAACAATATTTTCACACAAGCATTTCAATAAGATTTCTCTTAATTGTGTATAAGACTAGCAATTCAAGGAGAAGTTTTCTCGTTATGACAGTATCATTATCAAAGAAATTTTGCCAAAGCATTCAACATATATTGCAATCAAATAAAGAGATGACATGATCAAGTAGACACAAGCATGATTGCAAGAAAGACTTTGGCTATCTTCATTTGTCATGATTTCAAATCATTCAACAAAATGCAGGCATGATTTCTACCATGGGCATATGCAAAAAAAATGATCAACAAGGTTCAAGATACATGCTATTTCTTAATATTCCATAATTCATGAGTGATACCACTTGTCATTAGACAATAAAAATAAAGCACTCAACTCATGAATATATCTAAAGTAAGCATCCAAGCATCAATGAATACCAATTGTCAAAATTCAAGAAATGAGCATTCAATTGGTAGCCTGTAAGCTTAAGTTGGATGCACACAAAGTATTTAGATCATGTAGTCATTTAAGCTCATAGAAGATATAGTTAACATTTAAATGCATGTTCAAAAATATTTCAACTATGTCATCATAATATATTATGGTCTAACTTGACACTTTAAATATATCATTTAAGATCATAACTCAAGTCAAGTTATAGACTTCAAATCTTAAGGTCAAGCAAAATGAGATATCATGTAAGCACGTGACTTGACCAAAATGACAGATGAACTAAGAAAAATACTTTTCATGTAGTCCAATTTGTTCATCATAATCAATTTTATATGTATAATGAAGAAATTAATTTATAAATAGTCAATTAAGCACAATTTTAAAGCATATGCCAAAAATTAAATCTAGACCAAGCATTTTAACATTTCGATTTCTCAAGAAATTACTTAATCAATATGACCATATAAACATTTCATTTTCAAGAAATAATGTTACCTATGCAAGCATATAATATCAACAAATTCAAGCATTTACTCATGCATTCATTTTCATCAAGAACAAGTCATAATAGCATCTTCAACATATTACAAACTTGTTCAATCTATGAATTAATATGAGCACAAGTATGGCAAATAATTTTCTTCTATAGACTCATATTGATGGAATTAATTTTAGTAGTCAAGTATTGTTAGGCTCAATTTATCTAATCATTTATGTTCAAGTGTAAGTGCATCTCATGCTCACATTTTTGCAACAAACAATTTTGCATAATCAACACTTAATCATATATTTTCAAGCAAATGCAACATGAACAACACTCAATATTCATACAAGCAATTTATAAACAATCAAATTTCATCACTTAAGCATTTTTCAAATATAAAAGAGATAAGAGAATAGATATCACCCATTTTTCATTTAATGTTAAATCTCCAAATTGTTCTTCCTTATAAGTGATACCTACAATGATTACTTTCACTAGGTATTTGATATCCAAATCACTTTGGATCCTTAAAGGTTAGTCTCATTGTGCATAGTTCTTTTTAGAAGCATACTTGTCTAATCTTATAAGATAGATGTTTTATAATAGGACAAGTGAATGAATTATGACCATGAAATTTACAATAATTTCATTTGGTCATCTTTGAAATAGGGAATTCATGAAAACCTTTTGTTTTTCATTTGCCAGATCTTCAAGCTTCATTTTCACATCTGAATTCTCATATTCTAAAATATCAATTTTCTTATGACAAGCTCCAAAATTAATTTTCAAATTTTCATTTTCCTTTTCCAAATCATCTTTTGCCTTCATCAACAATTCACTTTCAACACTAAGTTTTGAAATAATTTTCTTATGCTTTAAACTCATTTTCTCAAATTCGAAAGCTAATTCTTTAAAGGCATCTTGCAATTCACTAAAAATATAATCATTTTCATCATGAGTATTAAGATCATCAAGGTTAGAAAATACGTTGTAGTCATCAAGTGCCATGAGACAAAGATTAGTAATCTTTTCATCATCTTCATCTTGTGAATCATCATTGCACTCCACGTTGCCATCATTTCCCGTTTCTTGAAGTCCTTTTATTAAGGCATTCATACTTGGTATGTTTGGGCTTCTTGCAATTGAAATATGTTAAGTGATCTGTTGGACATTCTTCCTTATGCACATCTTTCCTCATAGGTTTTCTAGCTCTAGAGTTTTTATTTATGAACTTATTAAATTTTCTTGCTAACATGGCCAAATCTTCTTCATTTTCACTTTCACTTTTGATGCTTTTCTTATCCTTCTCAATTAAAGATATAAGGACTAAACCCTTTTGTTTGGTCTCTTCCTTCTTTGGTTCTTAAGTGTCATCTCATAAGTGAGAAAGGAACCTATGAGCTCTTTTAGCTTAAATTCATTTAGATTCCTAGCCTCTTTGATAATCGTAACTTTGGGTCTCTAAGATTTGGTAGGTTATAAAGGATCTTCTTTAAAAATTGTGCATTAGGAAAATCCTTTCCTAAGGCTTTTACTCCACCAATAATATTTGTGAACCTTTCAAACATTTCATTAATAAATTCACCTTTTTTCATCTTAAAGAGTTCATAGTCATGTGTAAGCAATCCAATTTTGGATTCCTTGACTTGGTTGGTGCCCTCATGTGTGGTTTCTAAGGTATCCTAAATTTGCTTGGCACTTTCACACATTGACATCTTATTAAACTCACTAGCTCTTAAGGCACAAAAAAGGGTATCATATCCCTTACAATTGATTTGACTCAATTTCTTATACCTATCACTCCACTAATGTCTAGTTTTGATCATTATCTTGCTATCTACTTCTTTATAAGGTACATGAGGACCATCTAGTAGTACACTCCATAAATCTAAATCCATAAATTGAATAAATATTTTCATTCTCTTTTTCCAATAAGGATAATTATTACTTACAAAGAGAGGTGGCTTTTGGGATCGATTTCTCTTCACCAAGTATGATTGTCGTTATCTCCATTATTGTCGATTGAGTTTCTACAAAAGATCTCATGAAGGCGATTAAACCTACAAAATTTAAGATAGAGCTCTGATACTAATCGTTAGTGTAGAAGTCTCAATGAATAATAAATCAAGAGGGGGTGAATTGATATCTTAAAAGTTACTTTGAAAATCTAAGTATACGAATTAAAAGTTTTTCATCAAAAATTTATTTTCTAGTGTCAAAATAATTTTTCAACAATACCTTAGTAAGTATAAAAATAATGTACCAAGGTAAAATATTTTTTAAAAATATATGCTACTTTGAAAAATAAGAGAAAAATATTTTCCCAAGAGTAAGACAATAAATTAATATAAATCTACTTTACTAAAACAAGTATAAGTAATAAATAAAAATTCAAAAATCAAAATAGAAACAAGAAATTTATAGTGATTTGACTTTTTCGATGCTTACATTCGTTCCCTCGCAACCAAGGAATTTTAATCCATTATCAATGATTCTTGCTTTTTAACAGGAATTAATAACCCTTACACAATCCACAACGAGATTCTTGCTTTTCACGAGATCTAGCGATAACCATGACAATCCACAAAGAGATTCTTTCTTTTTATTGGACCAAGCAATAACCTACACAATCCACAAAGGATTCTTTCTTTTTGATAAAAAGCAGTAACCTTTACAAGATAGCTTTTCAAGGTTAAGCTAGAACCTTTACAATGGAGTACAAATTTTAGGAAGAAAAGGCCTCTACAAAGGTTGGTTGTTGAGACTTTAAGCTTGTTTGTAATGAGAGAAGAAATTTCAGCTTGATTAAAGCAAGGATTCTATTTTGAAAGCTTGATGGAAGATTAAACAAATGCTATAGAGTGAAGATGAGCTTTAGGTAATCTCTTTAGGGTTTGAAACTTTATCTCAAGTCTTTTCTTGGTTTAAAATGGCTCAAATGCATTTATTTATAGCTAGAGCAAGATTTGGAGCCATTAGACACAAGTTTGAATCAAATTTAATCATTGTTGAAGCTTAAACGTCGACTATAACACTATTTGGGTCGATTATGTTTTCCAAATTTTCTCAATTAAGGCTTCCATGATCGAGTATATAAGCTTTCTTGTTGATCCATTTCCAGATAATGTGTATTCTTTAAATATGAAATTCTATAATCGATTATGCCTCTTTTATAGTCAACTATGGTTTCTTATAGTTGACTTTCACTAGTCTATGACTTGTCAAGGTTGACTATACCTCCTCTATAGTTGACTATGGTTGTTTTTCAACTTGATTTTCTTGGTTTTTCTGAAACAGGGTTGACTATACTTCCTCTATAGTCGATTATGGCTATTCTGAAGTTGATTTTCTTGATCTTTCTAAAATAAGGTCAACTATGCTTCCTCTGTAGTTGACTAGGGCTTTATGATCTTCAAGCTTTGCACTCTTTTAGCCTTCAAATCGACTTGAGCTTCTCTACGATGAACTTTTGACTTTTATCTTGAAGTTTCGTTAGCTTTATAGTGCTTTTCTCCAACTACATTCTCATCACATTTTTAAAGGTTATATTCAAATAAACATTTCAAGGCATGTTTGCTTTTGATTTCTTAGTTGAAAATACATTGTTTGAAAGCTTGTAAGATTTTTTCTAAGGATGCTTGGCTTTTCAAACAATTTTGTAACCTTAGAGGACTAAAATTGTAATTGAGACATTTAATTCAAGAAGACATGTGATTTTTGTCAAATCAAAACATGATGTAATTCAAGTCTAACAATCTCCCCATTTTTTATATGACTAAAATATGAGCATAGTGCATTTTGCCTTCAAGAGTTTTGAAAATTTATTTTCAACTTGTTTGCTCATTAATTTTCATATTAAATAACTTTTGGCATATTTTAAAGTGAACAAAAAATTTGAGAAACTTGTCTCCAATCATGCCTTCATTAAAAAATTAATTTGTTGAAAAGAATTTTTAAAAAATCTAATTCACCCCTTTCTTGGATATTTTTCCATCATTATTAAGCTAACATTCCTAACAATTGATATCAAAACTTGGTCTTAATTTTGTAGGTTTAACCACCTTTGAGTGATCCTCGTTAGCTCCAAGACATGGCCATGAACTTTATTGCAACAATTCTTGGTAAAGAGCAGTCGCTTGTGGAGCCTCTTCTATTTAATGGAGAGAACTACATTTATTGGGAAAATAGAATAAAGTTCTTATTCTAGCCCACCATTATGAAGTTTAGTGGAAAATCGTTGATGGCCCATACAAGCCAACTAAGGAAGAAAGAGAGTGGAATACAAGTGGCACGAAAATGAAGGTAAAAATAGATTTGGAAAAGCAAAATTAAAAATTAAAAATTGATTTTGATGCTTGTCAAAAGAAAATTGACATTTTAAAGAAAATTTAGTGGTGAAAATGAAATTTGAAGATTTGATAAATGAAAAACAAAAAGTTTTATTGAATTCCTCATTTTCTAGAATGACCAAATGCAATCATTGTTCATTTTATGGTCATTGTGCACACACTTATCCAATTAAGAAATATCTACCTTATAAAGTTAAACAAGTGTGGGCTCTAAAAGGAACTTTGTGTGGTCAAACTAACCATAAATGATCCAAAGAGATCTAGATACCAAAATGCAAGTGCAAAGTGTCTTTTGTAGGTGTGCTAGAGTAAAGAGGAACAAATTCTTAAACGAATGATCTTTAGACACATAACGAAAAATGAGTGATTTCTATACCAAAAGTCATTGATTTATTTCATTGAGAACTTTGGTTGTTTACTCTTATTTTCTTGAATTGCATTGATTTAGCTTGGTTTCTCAAGATTGTTGGTTTTCTTTATTGAGAATTTGATTACCTATTCTTGCTTGAATATTGAGTGCATAATTCTTTGTCTACTCTCCTTTGAGCTTAATTGATAAATATTGATTATGCAAAATTGATTTAAATATGATGCATGTTATAAATTGCATGATCTTGAAGGAAGCATGAGCCTAAAGATTGATTATGTGCTTATGTTTTATCTTGAATACATCATCATGCTTATTTTTGGAAAATTTCTTTGTTTTTGTTATTTATTCTAGTTTTATTGATGGTGGAAAATTGATTTCATATAATTTCCTCATGCTTTGTGAAAATGATTTCATATTATTGTATTTGAGGAAAAATGATTTTTGAGCATAAAAGGTTTGATGTTGATGACATGTGAAGTGGCTAATGTGATTAATAGATCGATTTGCAAAATTGCCTATTCTAGTTTCATAAACAAGGAAAATTGAGTTTGAAGAGTTGACTTTTTTATTTTCTTGTATCTAAGATAATTTGACCACTTGAACAACCTTCCTTTGTCATTTAAGAATTTTTTTAATATTTCAAGTTGGTTAAAATTGAGCATGATAAGCTTTAACTACTTGAATTGGTGTTTTTTCTAGAGCAAAATGAGCTTACGTGAGAAAAATGCTTGCCATCCTTGAGCTTATAATGATTTAAGAATTGAAAAAGTTTGTTTCATGATGAAAATACCTATTGACTTGTTCTTGTTAGATGTGCATATTTGCTTGCAAGCTTGAATGGTCATAAGGACATTTTTTGATACATGATTGTGAGACATTGAAAATGACTCTTGACATGCATAAATATAATTTATTATGCTTATTACACATTTCATAAATTATTTAGAACATAATTGAACAAAATTGAGTGGCATTAAGCTCATGATTTTGCACAAACCATGTCCAACACAAATATTGTATGTTTCAAGGATAAAATTTTGAAAAAGAGATTAATCTATATCAAATGATTTTCTTGCAAAACCTTTTTGTTCCTTTTGATTGAAAATGATTTATTAATTCTTTAATTTTGATAATATAGCTTGGTTGAGCAAAACAGATTTGATACAAATATAAATTGCCCAAATTCCTTTTTACTTGATATTTATCTCATAATTTGTGAAATAGATTGAAGATGTTTTCTTTAACATGATTATGAGTAAGAAAATTTGACATTGATAGCATTTTAAGCAAATGAACAAATCTTTTTTCAATACTTTAGGCCATAATGATTTCAATTATATAAAACTTGAACAAGTGTGCCTTATGTTAAAAATGCTATTATGATATGCTCTTCTTGCAAATGAATGCTTGAATAACCTCAAGGACATTTTTGTCCATATGCTAAAAAATGTTGAAAAGTGTTAAATTTTATGCTTATTGTGCTTAAACATTTCTAACATGGTTGTTGCACATTTCATACATCATATACATGCATCATAATGAAATTTGAGTATGCTTTGGCATATTAAAGGCATAAATTTTTAAATAAGCTTTAAAGCTATATGTGTGCTTAATGAGAATCTTATAAGTAATTTGCAAAGTGGTTCCCAAAAACATGCATTATGAACACTCTCATGATCTTTTGGTGCAAATATATGTTCTTGAACTTGCAAAACTTATTGAAAAAAGGGAAACTTCTCTTAAATGCTCAAATTTATTTGTTCTCAAACATGGCACTCATATTGATCTTATAATTTCTTGTATGCTTACAATGATAAAATTTGTAAATGAAATATTACTCATGAGTGTAGAATTTATTGCTTTTATCATTTCTCATGTGCTTATATTGAATATCATTTCTTGAAAATTGGAATGCTCAAATGCTTAGTCTAGGAACAACTCTTTATGTTTGTGCCTCATTGATTGTTTCAAGATTTACCCTTTGATTATGCATATGAAATTGATTATGATGAACTCTCTGAACTCCATGAAAAATAATTTTGGTTCATCTATTATTTTGGTCAAGTCACATGCTTACATGATATTTAATCTTGTTTGACCTTAATGATTGAAGTCTAAAACTTGACTTAAGTAATAGAATTACTTGTAGTACTTAATTTCATAACTCAAGTCAAGTTTGATAATGAGATATATTATGTTGACATAGTTGAAATGTCTTTTGAACATGTATTTGAATGTTAATTATATCTTCCATGAGCTTAAATGTTTACAAGATCTCAAGAATTTGTGTGCATCCAACTTTAGCTTATAGGTTACCATAAATAACTTGACATGTCAAATGATAAATGGCTTATAGCTTAAGTTAGCAATGAATGCCTAGTGAGCTTTAGATTGAATACTTCTTTCTAGAATATTGACAATCAGTATTCATTGATGTTTGGATGTGCACTTTTAACATATTCATGAGTTGAGTGCTTTATTTTCAATACCTTGTAACAATGCATATCACTCATGAATCGTGGATTATTGAGAAACAACATGTACCACATTGAATTTCAATGCTTGCATATTTTGGATTGGTATGTCTATATATTTTTAGGATGAGTGAAATCATGATTGCTTTCCGTGAAACAAATTGGAATTATGATTAATGAAGAAAGCCATACTATTTCTTGTAAACATGTTTATGCTTGATTGATCATAACATTCTATTACATGATTGCAACAAGTGCAAAATGCTTTGGTAATGCTTTATTAATAATAATATCTTCTTGACAAAGAAATTCTCCTTCAATTGATAGTTTCATACATAATTTGGAGAATATTTCTTGAAATGCTTGCTTGAAAATATTTCGCAAGACTGATTGCTTGTAGATTATTTGGAAGAATACTTTCTAAAAATGCTTAATGATGATATATTCTTATTGTGGAAATTCTCCTTAAGTTGTCATATGAATTAGAGAATTCTTTGCTTGGTTGATATTGCTTGGTAAGGCTTGATGAAAATTGAGAATACATAATGATGCTTGAAATGATTAGGAATGATACTTTGGCCATTTCTAGGAACTACTTTGCAAATATTTCTTGAAAATATGAGTATTAGATGAACATGTTGAATATCTACTTGAATACTCATTTATTTTAAGCTCATGATTTCTCTCCTAGCAATTGGTTTTGTAAAAATTAGTAATGTATTGCTTTCATGATTTCTCTAAGAGGGAGTAAGACTATGTTTTAAAGGGATTATCTTCTTTATCCCTTTTCCTTTTTGTATCATGTTTCCTTTACTAACAATTGGTGTTGATCTTATGATTTTTTAATAGGGAGTTTATCGTTGATATTTACATATGCATTGTCCCATGTTTCTTTCAATCAAAATTGGTGTCATTAGCAGTTGATATCTTCAACAAGTTGTGGTGAGAATCTAACGTTTGGTGTCTTTCACTATTGGTAATATCCTTTAACACAATAATTGTTATTGTGCTTTATAATGCTTCTCACTTATGCTTGAATGTTGAAATCAACAATTAATATCAAGTTTTTAAGTTCATTCCAACTATTGGTATCAAGCTTTAGGTATTTTCAATTGGTATCTAACTTTACATTGACATCAAGTTTTATATTGATTCTTTCTGAATTGAGCTTTAAAATTGATCATATCTTTCTTAAATTGTTTGAGCTTTGCAATTAACAATTTGTTATGTTTGGTATGCTCAATGTTCTTTTTTAAAAAGGGGAACCTTTATTAGTGTTTTACCAATTGATATAGTGAGCTTTAAAATGATTCTATCCCTCACAATTGATTTTGTGCCTTTTTCACTTTTGCAAAATGAGAGCTTTTACTTATTGAATATTCATTTTTCTAACAATCGATATTTTCCTTATTGTGCTTATTGTGTTTCTATTTTCCTTTTTGATATAACAACAAGGGGGAGAGATATCGAGAAAATTTACATTTTCAAAAAGGAATAGTCTTATAGTATGCTTGACTCAAGTTCTGAACCTTACAACTATTGAGAGGGAGTTTTCAAATTTTTGAAAATATTTTAACCCTTCTCATAGTTTTGTAAAAGCTTAACATTTCAAAATAAAATACTTCATGATTAACTTAGAGGGAGTACTGAGCAAATTTTGCTCAAAGTTTTGTCATATCAAAAAAGGGGAGATTTTTAGCTTTATTTGCTTTCAAATGACTATAGTTTTGAAATGGCAAAAATGATCAAAATTGCTTGAATGATCCCTAAACTTGTTTGAGTGATCCTTGACCTTGTTTGCATGATTTTTAAAGTTTTTTAAATGTGTTTTTTAACTTAATTTATTAATGTTAAAAACTTCCATACATTTGCTTTTAAAGTGCCTAAGTGTTTCCATGTGAGAAAAAAATCAAGATTGCTTGAATGATCTTTAATCTTGTTTGAATTATTTTTGAAGTTGTTTGAATGAGTTTTTGAACTTATTTGAATAGATTTTAAACTTGTTTAAATAAGTTTTGAAGATCTTAAGTGTTTCCATGCGAAAAAGTTTAAAAATTGCTTGAGCATTATATGAGTGATCCTTGAAAGTCTATAAGCCTGATTTAGATGTATGAGTATTAAATTTACTTAAATGAGCTTTATAATCTTCTAACACTTATTCTTAAGATGTTAAAGTGTTTGATTTCCAAGATAGGTTCATCAAGTAAAGAAGCTAAGGTGTGTAAAGCAAAAACCAACTTAAAAGAACTTTTAAAGAGCTTTTTATCTCCTATCTACCCATGAATGTTCTTCATATATCGATAGACGTGATTCTGCTTAGTATCTATCGATAGATACACACAAACTATCAATATATAGTGACCGTTGGACACAAAATTTAAAAAAAAAAAAAGGCTAAGTTCTTCACCAAACTTTCACCAATGGGTCCAAAGCTTCTCCAACTATAAAAAGAACTTCTCCAACACATTTAGAAGGTTAAAAGAGTGGAGAAAAACATCATTTGATCGAGAATCAAACCATATGAAGAAAAAGAAGAAGAAGGAAGAGAAACCAAGCTAGAGCAAATTATTCACATTCTTCCACCAAACTTTCAAGCCTTTTTGTGTTATAATTTCTTTGTGCCTTCATTCCTATCTTTTGTAATCATCTTTATCACTATAATACTCTTCCAACTTTGTACCTACTTGCAAAATCCACCTTTAATAGGTATATTTGCTTCAATCTTGTAAGAGAGAAAAAGGTTATACCTTAGCCTTCAACAAGTAGTGTTTCGAGGGTTATACTTGATCCATAAAAGGCATTGTGTTGAAAGGTTGTGTTTGATATATAAAAGGCATTGTATTGAGAGGTTGTGCTTGATCCTTGAAAGGCATTGTATAAGTTATGCTTGAGCCTTAAAAAGCATTTTTCATAGTGGATTTGAAACTCTTTAGCTTGGTATGGGAAAGGACATAGGCATATATAGAAAGGACTGAACCTCTATAAATCTTGTTTTGTTCTTTTTTCTCCATTTTTCGTTTCTTAAACTCATTCATTTCATCTTGAAAAGATTTTTGAAAATTGTTTATAACTTGCTTACTAGACTTATATTTCAAATGAATTTTAGCATACTTAAGAAATTTACTTTTCATCATTTCCACTTATGCACCTTACTTTGAAGAGTTTATCAAATTTGCTCTTAAGTTGTTTTGTCAAGCCCGACCTTATAAAATACTTTCCATGTCATTCATATGATTTACAATATGCTTGCATACTTGAAAAACCCCGAAAAATTGTCAAAAAGACAATAGTGTACTGAATGGTACAACTAAGTTAAATTAAGCCTCGAGCTAGACTAAATAAAGATTTTAAGATGAAATTGAGAATTTTAAAACCTTAGAATGACTTAAAATGGTGATTCGGAGTTCGAAGACCGATTTGGAGTTAAATTGAAATTTTCATGACCTAGGGCCAAAATGGTCATTTTGCTACCCGAGGTTAAGATGTTAGTGTTGGATGAAATTTTTGACTAAGGTTGATCATTTGGGGTATAATTTGAGTTTGAGAAGTGAAAAATTTTAATTTCGACGTTTTTTCGAGGATAAAGGTAAAATAGTCATTTTGCCACCCCAAGGGCAAAATGGTAATTTTACACACCCAACACTTGTCCAGCACATGAATTTCACCCATTATTATTATGGATACTTGAAGGATTTTATGTGGTGGAGAAAGAAAGGTTAATAGTTAAGAATTTAAAAATGGACCAATAACATGGTGACAAGTGTCAAGCTTGGATTATTTTTT
>NC_030851.1:15968337-15993440 GCF_000208745.1 Theobroma cacao | reverse complement strand
CTCTAGACACGGTGAGTAACCTTACCATCATTTTAATTATCTAAAGTATGTTTTTATTCGGTTTTGGTGAATTTTATGAAAATGAGTTCAAATGGTAAATTTTTATGTTTTGTAAACAAAATGAGTTTAAATGAAAATATTTTATAAATTGTCTTGAAACGAAATAACGATTTTGAAAATAGAGTAATTGGAGACCACTGATATGTTGTAAATTTAAAATTGAATTAATGGCTTATGTTATTGTATTGGCATGACTGGCTGGGCTGTGTTTTTTATGAATTATATGAATTGCTTTATTTTACCCTTGCAGGCTGGGTAGTAATATATTAGCCCTGTCATGCTGTCAAAATTTTATTGTATGGTGGGTTTGACCTGCTGCAGTGGGCTGGATTCTGTGGACTAGCCTATTAGAGGGGCACGGAATCCTGTTATATTTTTACCTCGGTTGGAGAGGCGAGTAGGGTAACTCCTGAGGTATAACTTTTAGAGTTCACTTCACGCCAAACCACCTCGTGAAGGGGAACTCGGCCAACGTCAAGGAATGGCTATGTTTTCAAAATAAAAACATGACTTTCTAATAGCCTTGGCGGACTCAGTTAGGATAGCCCTCGACCAAGGTATCCTAGATAACTGAGTATGATAATAGTTTTTGGCATGAGCCAAGCTTTTTAAGAAATTCATAAGCCATATTGATTACTTGCTTTAAATAAATTGATTTCATTTGGTTGAAATAAGTTGAAAAATGATAAATTACAGTTTGATGAAATGTTTTAATAGTCTCCTTTTACTCGACTTTAGATATTTTGAGTGATGTTTGTTTACTCATTGGGATTTTATAATCTCACCACCCTCATTTTCACCCATTTCAGGCTCAGAATAGATTGTAGATAACTGATATCGGCGAGGATTACAGTTGAACTTGCCACATCCAAAGACTGTAAGTTCATTTCTTTTGATACTTTTGGTCATTCGTGGGCCTACGTGTCACTGTAAATTAAAATCTATGCTTTGGTTATCTATATTACGGTATGTAAGAATTTATTTTATTTTTACGCTATAAAAATTATTTATGCAGTGTTCTTAAAATATCGTTTTATGTGAAAATTGAATATTTTATTTAATATTTTTATTTTAATATAACAGTCATAATTCCATTTTAAACGAATGTTTTAGACATTCAAAATTATTTTTGATTATGAAATATGTGTTTTCCACTTACATACTATATTTTTAGATGATTTTGAGATTTTTGAGATAAATGACCAAAATACCTTTGTGAGACGAAAATTATTATTTTATTTGTTTAAGTTGGAAACAGTTTAAAATCTTTTAGAATGTGGTATTTGGAAACAGTTACCCACAGGGGAAATGAGAAGCTGATATTAAAGCCTTGCGGGGTTCCGGTTGACATTCCGGGTAATGAATGTCGATCGAGACGTCGCGGCGGTTGTCACGGACTCGATGAGAGTTCCGGGTCGTGACATGTTTATTCTTTTATTTTCTCTTTAAATTGTTTCTGACTTGCTTTGTTAGAAAAACAAATTTGTGAAAATTATTTCTAGCTTGACTAGATTGGAAGTTTGTGAAAATTTTACACTAGTGCATTTTGCCTTAAAGAGTTTTGAAAATTTATTTTCACCTTGTTTGCTCATTAATTTGCATATTAAATCACTTTTGGCATATTTTAAATTGAAAAAAAATGGGAAATTTGTCTTTAATCTTGCCTTCATTAAATGATTAATTTGTTGAAAATAATTTTTTGAAAAATCCAATTCACCCCTTTCTTTGATATTTTCCAATATTATTAAGCTAACATTCCTAGCAAGACAGTGATTGGCCAGGGTGCCTTGACATTAGGAAACTGATCACAAGTTATTGTATCTTCATTGGTGACTATTTAGTCATTTGGAAGTCAAAGAAACAATCTGTAGTTGCCAAAAGCTCAGCTAAAGCATAATACAGATTAATGGCAACTACTCATTGTGAAATCGTATGGCTGAAGTATTTGATGGCAGATTTTAAGGTAGAACACATTAAAGTAATGAATTTGTATTCAAACAACCAATCAACAATACATATTATAAGAACCTTGTGCATCATGAAAAGACAAAATACGTAGAAATGGACTGTCACTTTATTCGTGATAAAGTACTAGATAGAGTGATTAGACCACTACACATTCCAACAAAATCATAGCTATCAGACATTTTCACTAAAACCCTACAACTAAGGCAATTCAACAATTTGATGGGCAAGATGAACGTTCATGATATTCATAGTCCATCTTAAGGGGGAGTACCAAACATTGGTTGAATTAACAAAGATCTCAAGAGTAAAAGTTCTTCCAAAAATTGGAAAACATAGAAGAAAAGTGAAGAACTGAGCCTAAAGGACTCGACTGGAGAGAAGGAAAAAGAAATAAAGTCCAAAAACTCACCGTTTCAGTAAAGCTTGATTCAAAAGACCCAAACGCATCATTTCACTCGTAGGCTTGGTGTGAAAGAGAAAAACGCACCCTTTTGTTCAACCTTTAAAATTTAGTTAGCTTTAAACTATTAGTTAAATAATCGTTAATATATTTTGGTTCTTAATTAAACCAAGCACTTAAAAAAGAAAAGAAAAGAAACATGAGAGACAGGGAGAGCTTTAGGTTTAGAGAGAGAAGTAAGAATAGGGAACATCAAGTTTGGCAAGATGGACAGAGCACTACAGGTTTAGAAAATGAGGATTTGTAGAGGGTATGAAAGTTGAGGAGTAGGCTTTTCTTAGTTTTTATGGGTAATCTGAGCATTGAAGTAGACTAGAGGGTTTTGAAACAAGTTTTTGACAAATATTGCGTACTGGTTGACGTCTTTATCCCATGACAAAATGTCAATGCTAAAACAAAATATGCATTCATTAGGTTTAGAGAAATCAGGGAACTAAAAAATGCTATTCAAATGGCTAACAATAGAAAGTTATACGGAAGAAGAATTCGGGTATTAAAGGCTGTAAAAAAAAAGGTAGTAGTAAGGAGGAATTAAATGAGATCAGTGAGGGAAGACGTATTAATGAGACGATGATGGACCAGAGGATAACATACAAAGGCTCTCTCACTAAAAACATTAATAGAGGAGCAGAGTGGACAGAGAAAACAAAGGAAACAGATAATGCTGAAGAAGATTCAGGGAAGAAATCCATAAGTAATGAAGGGGGTAAGAAGGAGGCTAAAATGGTTTTGATTGAAAATGATGAGCTTGAGTGGTTAGAATATAGTGCATAGGTCAACTAAGAAGACCATTGTGTTGTAGAGCCATATATAACTTTCTTTTGCCAAGGCGTTAGCTCTCGTGTATGCCCAATTAGGCCTATGTTTGTCTTAGTCGCATTTAAGAGCAAAGATGAAATGAAGACTCTGCTAAATCAATATTTGGAAATTTTTGAGCCCTGGTTTCTATCTTTGACACCATATAATGCCGGGCAAGAGGAAAATATGTACAACATTTGGGTTAAAATTGAATAAATACCACTACACATTTGGCATAAGGAAAGTTTTAGGGCAATCAGGAATGTATGGGGTAAGTTCATCCAAGCTGACCATGATATGATGGAAAAATGGAGATTTGATTACACAACCATCCTTGTGGAGGTCAAATCATTACTAGACATCTTGCCCTCTGCACCGATTAAAGTGAACGGCAAAGATTTTCATATTAGAGCCTCGATAGTGGAAGTTTTAAGCTACAAGGCGATCCCAAGATGAAATGAGATAACTAGTGATACATCAGAAGAGGGTTGTCAAGGCTCGAGAAAAAGGAACTAGGTGGCTAACGGGGTAAAGGAGGTTGATAGAGGAGGGGTTGAGTATTACGAGGTAAAAAGGACAAAAAAGGAAAGAGTGGAGAAAAGAATGGCAAATTCGATATTATAGACTAAAGAAGCATCTGAGAGAGGCAATTCATATTTTGAAAGTGGGATTTTTATGGGTCAAAGAAAAACAAAAAGTAAAAAATGGAAGGCCCAAGACCGATTTGAACTACGTAAAGGAATGGAAAGTGTTGAGTTGAACTTGAAGGGAATAAAAGAGTTAGGGCAAAATCTGAGCAAGGAACTTTTTAAGCAAAATGGGTCAGCGAAAATGAACCTAATTGTGCAAGTGGATGTTAAAAGGGTGAGAGTCCAAAACGTGAAGTTGTGTGGATCGAAAGACAGTGAACAAGCCAAAAGTCCAAGTAAGGTGGAGGTTACAAGCCAAATTTTAGCTAATTATGACACAAAAAGGTCTATGACAGAAGAGCGAAACATGGTAACTGATAAAGAAATGATTAGACCCAGTGGAGAATTTGATAACCTGTCTAAGGTTGATAAAACAATAAGAGCTTTTCAGAAACAAATCGAGGGCCAAAATAGGTGGATTGAAATCTCATTGGAGGAAAGAAAAAGCAAAGATCAAAAGAATGAGGGGAAGCCAATTACGAGGAAGAGAAGAAAGCTGGCAAATCGTTGGTTCTAATTAAATAGTTGACCCTCTATCGATTACTAGAAATATGATTTACATCGGAGAGTTTGGATACATAGTCTAAGGGCGTTAAAGAATCATTGTTAAAGAGAGAGGAAAGGAAGTCAAAAGGGAAGGACAGGGTGAAAAACAGTGGGAAAATAGTAAAGAAAAGTAATGGAAAAGCGAAATTGAGATTGAGGAATGCGTGTAAAGTTTTTTCAGTGGCAGGAAAGGTGGGTATAAGCTTTATGTAAAGGATGAGAAAGAGGAAATCGGATTTCGGGATAGTAAGACCCCAAATAGTAGAAAATACGTATTGAAACAAGATATGGGATTAGATAACGAAAAAGGGGGTAAAGACAGCTTGTAAACGGAGGAAAAAAGCTGGGTCCGGATGGTTACATTATGGAATTTTTTAGAAAACACTAGAGTGCTGTGAAGAAAGATGTGATGAAATATATGGTGGAATTCCACAAAAGTGGGAAATTAGATCAAGGTGTTAATTCCACCTTCATTACCTTGATTCCGAAGGTGCAAAATTCAACAAGTTTGAATGATTATCGACCAATTAGTTTAGTCAAATGTTGTACAAAATTGTGTCAAAAACACTAGCAAACAAAGTGAGAGGTGTTTTTGATGAAACAATCGAAAGAAACCAATTTGTTCTTGTGCAAGGTAAACAAATTATGGACTGTTCTCTTATAGCAAACGAAGTGGTTGATGCTCTTAGGAAAGGAATTGGGGGTTTAATGTTCAAGATCGACTTTGAAATTGTTTATGATTGTGCCAACTGGAATTTCTTAGATCTAATTATGAAAAAAATGGGATTGGGTGAACAATGGAGGTCTTGGGTCAATGAATGTGTAACTTCTGCTATGATGTCAATTCTTGTCAAAAGGTCTTCAACGAGACAATTAAAAATGAAAAGGGGTCTTCGCTAAGGATGTCCCTATTGTCTTTCCTTTTTAATATCATTGTTGAAGCTTGAGTTGTATGTTTAAAAAGGCTGAAGAAATCGATGTTTACAATGGTGTGGAAATCGGGAGATAAGGTTTCAAAATGTCACAATTACAATTTACAGATGACACAATTTTACTATGCAAGTAAGGAGCTGAAAGAGCTTCTCATGTTAAGGAGAATTTAAAATTGCTTTCAAGGTGTTTCAAGGCTCAAAATTAACTATCAGAAGAGGAAGAGCCAACTCATTGGTATTGGGTTTAATGAGTAGCTGATAGATAGATGGGCTAAAATCATTAACTTTAAAGTGGGCAGGATCCTTACCATTTACCTTGGGTTGCCACTAGGTGTTAATCACAAGTCTATGGGGTTTTTGAATCCAATTATTGAAAAGGTTGAGAGCAAATTGTTGGGTTGGAAGTAAAAAATTTTGTCTCTAAGAGGTCGAATAACCTTATTAAGATCTGTCTTAACAAGCCTTTCCAACTATTTCATGTCCCTTTTTCTCTGCCAAGTGGTGTGAAAATAGACTTGAGAAATTGCAAAGAAGATTTCTTTAAGGTGATACTGAGAAGAAAAAGAGAGTGCACTATGTCAAACGGGAGGTGGTGAATGATAATTCTATTTTATAGAATTATTTTACTCTAATTTTGTTATTAAATATTAGCTAAGTCCTCAAATTTCAATTATAATTTACTTATTTTAGTTGTTTTTATAATTAGGTTACTCTTAAGTTAGTTATTTTAATTTTATGTTATTTCTTTTGATTTGTTTATTATTGATTAGTTTTTATATTTTTTGTAGGATTAAAAGTGATTGAGCTTAATTTTGGAAAGTAAGGTGTAGACAGACCCAGAATCTGCTTTGCATATGCTTCAGTATTTTGGCTATATCTCGAGCTACAAAACTCTAAATGATGTGATTCTTGGACCAGTGGAAAGATAAGAGATAGAGATACAACATTTATGAAGATCACGTTGCCTAGTTCTGTCACGACCCGGAACCTCCCTCGGGCCCATGACAACCGCCGCGATGTCTCGATTGATACTCATTACCCAGAATACCAATCGAAACCCCGCAAGGCTTACATATCAGTTTTAAACAATTTTCAGTCGTTTCCGGCTCAAGTAAATCAAAAGACAAAAATATAGCATTTTTATATAAAACAATATTTATAGAAACACGTGTAAGTAATCTTTTGTAACTTAGAAGTAAAATAAATTCATACATACAATAATTTACAAAGTTATAATGTACAATAATAATTACAATGACAAGTGGCCCATAAATACACCAAGTGTTGGTGATAGTAACCTAATGTCTGTGTGATAGAGGGATCAACTGGAATCCTTTACAAAATCGGGTATCTATAAGCTACCACAGGCCTGAAATATTTGGAAAAGAGGTGGGTGAGATTTTGCAATCCCAATGAGTAAACAGACATTATCATAAATATCTAAAGGCGAGTAACATGGAGGTAAGTTTAAACAACAAATTACAAACCATTTCATAAGGTTTTCAATTTATTTCTTAAACCATAAAATATTTGTAATTTACCAAAACAGTTGTTAAGGCTTATAACTTTTATTAAAAACAGGGCTCAAGCCAAAACTAGTCCTCGGGGATACCTTGGCTGAGGCATCTAACTGAGTCCGCCAAGGTTGTTAAGATATTTACATGTTAAACACATGTTAGTTTTGAAAACAAGCCGTTCCTTGGCGTTGGCCGAGTTACACATTCACGTGGGGGTTCGACGTGAAGTGAGCTCTAACACTACCCCGGGAGTTACCCTCCTCGTCTCTACAACCGGAGTAACTATATAACCGGGTTTACCGTGCCCCTCTAATAGGCAGTCTATAGAAACCCGTCACTGCAGTGACTAAACCTACCAATTTTAATAAAATTTCGAAAGTATAACGTGACTTTTATTTATTTACCCAACCTACATAGTAAAAGACAGCTAACATAAATTCTCAATGCAATTATAAAATATAGCCACATATACTCATATATCATAAGCCATTCATAAGAAAATATATTTTTCAAAACAATTGGCAGCCTCCAATTACTCAATTTTATAATCAAAAGTTTCTTATTTCAGAAAATCAAGACAATATATTTATTTGTCACATTTATTTCTAAAACATCAAAAATCCCATTTTAATCTCATTTTCGTTTCATAAAATACATAAAGAGCATTTAAAAATAAACTCTAGATAATTTATAATAATAATAGGTTTACTCATCGTTTGTACAAATTAAATGCTTTTTAGGTTACCAGATCACTGTTCGTCGGGTACAACTTCCTTGCCTTTACTGGAAGGTTCTCCTCCTAGACACATTGCAAAAAATTTCACAATTTACCACATTGATGCTAAATCACTATATAATTGACTTAAATCCTATACTAATGCATGGTATGAAATGCAATAGCCTAAAACGGCTTAAATGCGGTATTAACCTATTTTTGACACTTTATCCGATAAATTACTAACGCGCTCTATTTTAGTTCTAAATTGTCCCATTTTCTCTCCAACATTTCTAACCATTAAATATCAGCCAATAATCCTCTAAAATCACCAAAAACAACTCACTTTTCTCCTTGAAAAATTCGGCTAAAAATGGGACATTAACTAGGTAAATTTTTCACTTTGTTTTTCTATCACATTTAACCATTTTTCATCATTTTCTCTTCATTTCTCTTAGAATAAAAATCAGTTCTTCAGCATTGTACATCATTGAAGATTTGGCCAAGGGTGGGTATTGTGAAAATTTCATGCTTTCTTGCCCAATTTGATTTCTATACACATTTAACTAACTAAAACTATCAATTTAATTAAAAATCAAAACATAAGAATTTCAAATTCCTCCCCCTTGAAATTCGGCCAGCCCTTGGTATCACTTTTTGATCACTCTCCTCAAGCATGCTAAATGGAAACAAAGGCATAGGAAAGGTAGAATTCAAGCAAAAGTCGAAAAATCTTACCGTTAGATGCGTAAACAGACGAAAAACGCGATATTCCCTTTGAATTTTCTAGTTTTCCTTTGGTTTTTCTCTTTTCTTCCTTTCCTCTCTATTTTCTCTCTTGTTCTCTCCTTATGGCCGGCCATCACCTGATGTGGGGTTTAAATGGGTTGACTTTCCTTTAAAAAAATATTAAATCATTAAAAAGTGCCATGTGTCACTTTCCCATTGGCCCGTTTTTAAAATTTCGTCCTTTAAACTTCAATTTTTCACCACTTAGAATACCATAGTTATTCATACCAGAAATAAATAAATTCTATAATTTTGACAAGTTTTGGGTGGTGAAAATTACAGTTTTTACCCCGAGACGACAAAATTATTGTTTTGCCCCTATGTTTCGAAAATTACCGAAATTGAAATTGTTCACTTCCTATCATTAAATTATACTCCAAATAGTTAATCTTGGTCAAAAATTTCACTCCATGATCAAATTATTATCTTAGGTGGCAAAATGACGATTTTGCCCCTAAACATCAAAATTTTCAATTTTTTCTCAAATGAACCCTCGAACTCTGAACAATCATTTTTAGTCATTCTTGGACTCTAAAATATTAAATTTCATCCTACGATTCCTATTTGAACTAGTTCGAGGTTAATCAACTCAAGTGTACCGTTAGGTACAAATACCGGGTTTCGTCTATTCTTAGGAACTTTCCTAGTGTAATAACATGCTACTCAGTGCATGTATGTCATGACATGTGTTTATAGGGTCGGGTTTTACAAGTTCTACCTCGAAGATAGAGAAAATTATGTCGAAAAATGGTTGGACGTACTGTGCCGGGAATGAAAATTTGGAAAGACTGATAATTGATTTTTGGGCCTCTTATTATACTTTTAAGCCCAATTAAACCCTAGGTTAGCTTAAGGAACTTTAAGTTAAGTTTATTAGTATAAATAGGATATGTTTAATAACATTAAAAAAAAGAACCTTGAGAGATTCAAGAAACTAGAAGTTACGGTTGAAACTTGGAGATCAAGACGGTAAATATTGTTTTGTTTTATTCCTTAGCTTTTATCGTTCTTGATACTTTCAATGGTTGAATTTTATGCAATGTTATTTTATTTTGCAATTATGAGTAGCTAAATTTCTTTTTCTAAGATTGCAATTGAACTCACATGTAGTCTAAGTTTTTAATCTCTATCTTACTTATTTTCAATAGGATTTGAATTGTTTATTCCAATTTGTTCTTAATGCTTTTAATTACTTAGCCACCAATTAAATTGATTTAGGAACCTAAACAAACTTGGGAAAGGGAGTTTAGAGTAGACTAAAATTGGGATAGCATATGATCATATTAATTGATTTGCGTATATGATACGGATATACCTATAGGCCATATGTAGCCAGATTAGAGCCCGAACTTAATGAGTCTATTTAAATTTCAATTCACATAGGGATATAGTGTTTTGATTAAAATAGATATTTTTATAGGATGAGTCGGGAGACCCTTATAATAAGTTAAGGAAGAGAGGTAAGATTTAGATGAAGTGTGAGGGATATTGTAATCCTAGGTTTATTGATTGGATATTTTCTCAAATTATTATCTTGATTTTTCTTGTTGGTTTTAATTTTAGTTTTAATTAATTATTTAATTTTGATTATTTGGATAAGATTAAATTGTTCTAATTTTAGTACTTAGTAAAGTTTTAGATCAATTCCTTGTGGGATCGATACCCTGCTTGCTAATATACTATCTATTCGATACGTATACTTGCGTAGTAGGATTTTAATTGACAGTGAACAAGCATAAAGTGTGTGGAGTGATTGGAATCGTCGATATGGGAATTCAAAATAGAGCCTTTCTCAACAAATGGATTTAAAGGCATGGTAACGAAAGATGAAGTTTGAGGACGAAGGTGATTGTAGAACAGACTAGCAATAATCGATCCATCTTATGCCAAACACAAGAATGAATAGGAATTTCTCTACCTTTTGGGAAAAAATTGTTAGTCCACTTTTTCCTACTAACAATTTCTTCTTGCAGGTCACTTTTAATCTTAGTTTTGTGACAAGTAATAGGGAAAACCTGCACTTTTGGATAGATGAATGGATTGAAGGTTTTCATCTCGTTAAACTGTTTCCTCGGATTTATGTGTTTTTAGTCAACAAATGGCAAAGTGGTTGATTTTGGAAAATGGTCAAGAAACGTATGGGCATGGGATATTTCACTACATAAGCCTTTGTTTAGTAACTTATGCATGAGAAAATTGGTGTTAAAGCTAAATTGACAACTAGAGGGATGCTCCATAAAACTCTAATCTCTGTGCTCTGTGTAATTTAGAGAAAGTAGCATGTTATCATCTTTTCTCTAGATGTTTCGAAACATGGAAGATATGGGAAATGTGGTGTAGCCTGTTTCATTATCATTGGATCTCCTCGGGGCCAATCAAGGCTTTCTTTGTGTCTTGGAATGATTGTTACGTGGGTAATCACGATGTCAGGTTGTGGAAACTTACTTACTATGTAATTGTTTGGACAATTTGAAAGAGAAAAAATGATGTGGTCTTTAGGGAAAAAAATGGGATGTCAACCAATGTTGAGAACTCATCAAGTTTAGAATTACAGCATGGGCCAATGCAAAATAGGTCTATTTATGATACTTTTTTCAATTCTACTGCTGGCAGCTATGTCAAAAAGAAACAAACAAATAAAGAAAGGAATCAAAAAGGTAGTACCAAAATAGGGGTGCATGAAATTTAATGCCGATGAGTCGACAAAAAGTTGTCTAAATCTAGCAAGAATAGGAGGCATTATGAGGAATGAAGCAAAGGAGCTTAAGATCAGTTTCTCTAAACTTATAGGTACAATAAACTCTTTCAAGGCTAAAATTATGGTAGTGAAAGAAGCTTTGCTTATTTATTCTGCTTCAAGATGGAAAGACAGTCATCATCTCATCATCAAGATTGATGCTAGCAACATCGTTAATTGGGTTAAAAATCGTGCTTTGGTGCCCTAGAGGTTGCAAAAATGGTTGATACAAATTTAAAAAATTGAAGAGTAGTTGGGGCCTATGGAGATAAAACATGTTATGTGCGAAGTTAATCAAGAGGTTGATACCTTCACCAAAAATGCAATGAACCTTGACTCTGACATCCTCTGTGTGTTTTAATTTTATGAGCTAATAGGACTTGCAATCATGAAGTGGGATTTATTGTTTTTGCAATGCTGAAAAGTTTTGATGAAGCTGAGCTAGTCGTTTATTTGTATGCTAGGAACCTATTTTTTGTTCTCTTACGTTTATTGTTGATGAAAGTCTTAAGGTCGAGTTGAAGAATCTGAAATGTTCTTTAGCCCTCTTATTTGATTTCAAAGGGTTATTTTTTAGTCCGATAACTTTTCTTTCTCCCATCTTTTTGCTTTAGGGGGTTTGCATTGTTTCTACAGGGTGATTTTTTATTTCGATAGGACATGAGTTTGATTTGGGTATCCTAGTAAACATCAAATATACCATTCAAACCTCTATTTTGCCTTGAGATTTTTGTACACTTGACCTTGCTTCAAGGTGGTGAATTATTCTTCACCCCTGCTTTAATGAAATCCTGATACTATTTAAAAAAAAATTAAACCAAGCACTGTATATATATGTACATTGAAATTTTTTTACCTTCATTGAGAATATGCCCTAAGATTTTCACCCCCTTTCTTGAGCTGCCTCTGCATCATTCAACCATTTCCGAAAATGATTAAATTCGTTGAAATTGGAGTAGAGAAATTAAAACCATTATATTGAGATGTCATGATTCAAACCCGAAGGTCCATGATCGACGCACAAGCCTAGCAAACAAAACCCATGAGAGCAGAGCAAGCCTTAGGATTCAAAAATCAAATAACACATAACCATGGGATTTCGTAACCAAATATTCATAAATAATATTTAAGTTCAGCATAATACGTTATTCCTAGCACATAGTTCATACAAATATCCACATGGCCATACATTGATCATTCAAGACGAGTTTATACATGACAACTCTTAGTACACAATATTACATGGCATTCAGTGCCTATAATATCCAAAATACATTTCTTTCTAAATTTAAAATTTAGAGTGTAGAAGTTAATGTAAACCTGATCCAGTGGAGCAACCAAAATGGGGGGACCTACCAGATGCAAAAATTTACCTGTCAATAGACAACCTTTGCCACGCTCTGTCCAGTGACTTATTTATCTGCACATGGTATAAAAATGGGTGAATACTATACTCAGTGAGTTGTGCACATAATCAAGATTATATACATACATTAAACATATAATAAACATTGCAATATCAGTGCATCTACATGATTTAACAAATATCTCCAAATATAGTGCATATCATTACCCCTAAGTCTCCAATATCGGGGCATATCATCATCTTCAAGATCTTTAAAGATCATCACTCACATCATTAAACTTACTCTTGAAGCCAAACATAGTCAGTCACATCATTCTCCATGGCACACTCTAGTTGACGGGGTATCGCATTGATTCATGTCGCATTTATTTAATTAAGCCTCTCTCTAAGCTATCTCACATCGCATACACATTAAGTCAACAAGTGGTCCTTCCTTGGACATAGTCAAATCACGCAGGGTGGCTAGCCGAAGGAGAAACAAATCATGCCCAACACCGAAATAGTTGACGAAGCATAAATCACGCTGGTGTCGAAGCAACAAGCAAAGAATCAAATCACATCCAATGCTAAAGCAACTGATGAAGAATCATATCATCGATCAGAGTAATCTCTTGACAGTCAGGATCACCTGGAGCAATCTCCCAAAGGATGGTATCGTAGCACTACAGACGAGACTAAACCATGACTCGTCCTCAAGTCCAATCAATGTCCGGAATTCATTCCTCAAATGGAACACAATTCCACAATAAGGCCATCATGCCTTTATCTCATCCATATGTCCATAACGTAGCAACAATCACATTTATTAAGCTTCATTCATCAATAAGCTCATTTAAGTCTAAGTGCCTTAATAATCATTGCTCACTGGCTACATATACATCAACAATCTCAGTTTAATTTAATCATGACCCAATAGCTACATATACTTGAATACTATCACAATAAATCATGCATTTACATTCCACCAACAATGGGCAATCTAACCCCTCATCATGGTATCACCATCACACTGATTAAGTCACAACATATCCCATAGCCATTAAAATCATACATCAACTAGATGACTAATAGCTCATGCTTACCAATGGCATTCACAAGCAAACACATATGCTAACATGCTCATTAACAATATACTAGCCTAGGCACACCCATCTATGCAATCACATTCGCATATATACATACATAGTTCTCTAGCCTAGACATGTTCAACTAGGCTTACATTCATAATATAGCACCAGTGCAGCACATTTTCCATGCGTTATGCATCACATGCATTTAATTAACCCACTCATAGTGACAAATTAGAGGTACTCATAGCCAAACGTTGATTCTTAGCCTCCAACCATGTTTCAACTCACCAATATGTCGAAATTGCTCAATCATCCCTTAAGCACATCAAAACATCACAAAACTAATTAAATCCTTACTTTCAAAAAGTGCTAGCTTTTCTAAAATTAAGCAAATTCTTAGCAATCTAACATATAAGCTCAAATCCTCCAATAATGAGCTAAACCCATACCTTAGGGCTAGTTGCACAATTATTTACCCCAAATCTCCAATCAACTTAAGAGGGCAATTTCCTTTAAAGCTGAATCAAATTAAATTTAAGTTAGAAATTGTTCAAATTAGAAATCAATCAATAAAAACACTTAATCTTACCTCTAGAAGCATTTCCAAAGCTTTAATCTGCTCTAATCCACTCTACATATCTTTAAAAATTATTCTTGAAAGCTAAGGTTTGGATTTTTTTTTAAGAGAGAGAAAGTGAACATCATTTACCAAGCCTTTAGGAGGTAAAAACTCTTACTTCCAACACTCAAAATCCTTGATTTATTAAGGGAATCTAGTGAGTTTGAAAGATGTAAGAGTTGAGAGAAAATGGGTGGAGAATGAAGGCGTAAAGAGAAAATAATGAAAAACTTGGGTTTTAGAGCTTTAGGCCTGAATTTGGCTAATCTAGCAACCGAGGATCAAGTATGGGAGCTTTTTAGTCGATCCTAGACCAGATTGCTCACCCGTCCTCCCATTTCCTTACCTAGGATTGACTACAAGGGCTCTAGAGTCAATCCTAGGCCAATATACTTGCCCTCCTTGCTCTTTGCTTCACAAGATCGATCCTTCATGCACTAGGATCGACTCCTTAGATCCAAATTCATAAAATTTGATCTCTTTGAAGCCTAAACCCATTCTAAATCTCTTTTACAACCTCAAATCATTCATATTTCACTTAAAATCAGCACAAAAATTCATCATGCACACCAATTTCTCATTCATGCTCTAAGTCACATAGCATATCACTTAAACATAGCATAATTTGCATACATATCATACTCATCTTAGTGCCAAGCAAATGCACTATATCATTCATGTGCCAAGTGTATGCACAACATCAATTGAGCTTTTGCATACTCATACTTTTCATGACCATCTCTCTATGGATATAGGCATTCCTTGAATTCAGAAACATACACATCGAAGTTCACATCAACCTATAAGCTAGTCCTACTTCATACTTAGGTAACATTTAAAATTGGGGGTGTTACATGAGAGAGTACATGGATTAAATTTATTAGGCATGAAGAATGGTTTCTTTCGAAAATTATACAAGGATTTGAAAATTTTAAAATATGGATGTAATCTTTTCTTATGGAAGAAAAATATGTACACATATAATCTAATTGTTAAATATTGTTAAGTAACTTTAATGTCATAATCATATCACTAACTTTTAATGAAAATAAACTTAAAAAAAAAGTTATTGTTGATGAAATCTATGTCCAAGCAAAAGTAGGGAGATGATTAATTCATTTAACTAAAAAAAAAATAGAGAAACGTATGAATATCTATCTCAAGAAACACCAATGTGCTAGACTTATGTTGAAATTCATTGCAAGGAAATCACCCTAATGTCTCAACTTGATGGTTAACATATTTGCAGCCGCAAAACCAAATGGGTTGCTAGACAATATTCCCCTTGAATAGCCGCAAAGAAATAGGGGTTTTTAATCTCAGTAATTTTATGATACTTGGTTTCATGTAGGATAAATTAATTGAATCTAAATAAATAATAGCAATAAAATAAATATTAAGTAATTTTAAAATAGTTTTAAGGGATATCATTTACTATTTATATTTAGCAGGAAGAATAATAGTTATAATAATGACAAATATGAGTTAAATTATAGATTGGAGGTTAATTTGTCAAGTTAGACGTAAGAAAAGACAGCTACTAGTGAGTGGGGAGAATTGATAATTGGGAAGCCAAATTTTGTCATAAAAAAAGAGCATAAAATTAGGAAGAAAATGTAATTCCAAAATGTTTAAACATTGCTTGAGCCTTGAGTTGATTCTACTCGATCCAAACACAGGCAAAATCATTTGGAGTTTGATTCCCCAGTATTTGTATAACAAGTGGCGATCCAAACATAGCAAAATAGTACCAATAAATATATTGAAACTAATAGTAGCACTGATCAAAAAAATTACTATATTCAAACCTTTGTCTGAAAATGTGCTTCACCTTAATTCCAAGTTTTTTATTTTGTACACTACAATATTCAATTAGATGCACTTCATTAATTGTCTTAATTGTTAGGGGCACATCGGCCCTCCCCAACTATATCTACTCTCCTTTCTCCTATTCCGCTTCCTTGTCCACCACCGGCCAATCATCATCCCGCCACTGCTCAGTACTCTATCTCCCGAATTCTTCCAAAAAATAAAGGCCTTATGCTTTATTAACCAGTAGCTAAGTGTTTTTTAATTATAAGAAAGATAGATAGATATTACATTTATCTCACGAGCTTGAATTATGATATGATAGAATAAAATAAATCCACAAGTATGCATTGCCCTTGCCCATATCTACTTAGGCTCAAAATTAGGGCGTACCCAAAACTTGGATGACGTTACTCTTGTGAACCATGGGCCAGGGCTGAAAGCAAGCAGGTCCCACCCAGTCCCCGGCATTTGGTCCAGTGCAGGATTATTGGCTTTAATTGCCTTAAAAAATTATGCTACATAAGATTTTCATACATAGAAAAGGGGTCTACTCCCAAACTCAAAAGTGGATGCATGAGATAATTTATTGATGCAAACCAAAGCAGACAATTAACAATTATTTCAAACAAATAAAAAGTGCTGAAATAAAGATGCGCAGTGCTTGAGCGCTCACACAGGCGTTACTTACAGTGCATTCTAATTAAGACACAAATTAAGTCATAATATAAATCCACACGTTTTGCTTCATCAAGATAACATACATCAGATGATAAAATGTGCTTGCTGACTCTTATGAGGGAATGCATACCATGCATGCATCATTCTCCCATGCTTCCTTCTTTATCATGGTAGCCATCCTGTCATGTAATTATTCACACTTGGCCCCGCGTTGACCACTGATATTGGATCAGGCTGATATCTGTCACAGTGGTAAGGCAGATTGTTGTTTTCTCTGCTTCAAAATCATATCATTGATTTCCTAGCTTTTCCTTTTCAGTATCATTCTAAATAAATGTTTCAATTTTTTATCACTAGAAAATTTCAAGAAAATTTAGGAGGTCGTACCCAATTTGTAATGTTGGCTCACACTCCAAGGGATGAAAAAAGCCATCGCCCTGAGGCTGAGCTGGTTGTCGCCCATAGCCCACATCTTCTGCATTCGGATTCAGTTGGAGTGAATTTACTTGGTAGCCTTCCACCAACTGCAGAGCACCAGCCTACAAGTCATTGAATAAGATCTTGGACCTCTTGGTTGTCTCAATAATATATATATATATATATAGTCGAGTTAAGAGTGAACAGAAAGGGTTAAGGTTGGCAACTGAAGGGAATTAAAATTCCCTTCCTGATTGATTTGGTACCCAGAAAAGTTGTAATAGTAACCTACCCTTTGTTTTAGGGTCTTATTGGCTTCATTAAGTAGATGTTCCTGCATCAAAAAAGCCAACCAAGAATATCGCATTGGTGAGAGAAACAAGAAGCTGCCTTCCATACTTATGAAGCTTAATTCAGATATTTGCTTACCTTCCGTTGGAGATCAGTGAGCTGATCCAGCATGTATTGGGTCTACAACCGAATAATAGAGTGAAGTGAGCTAATACAACATAAATGAAAGGGAAGAAAAGAACATGTATAAAATAGCAAATTTCTAGTGTCTTCTTTACTCTAGGTGGAGGAGATTATATTTTACAGTTTCATGTTCTTTCTCGTAACATTTTTACACAACTCAGGAACCCAACAAGCCTCAGTAAATGCTGTGCAAACAAGAACAAACAACATTTGAATAAAACACTGAAACTGCTCTTCATGATATATATATATATATATACCAGTATTCTTTTGATTTATCTAAGCATGCATGTGCTATCTAACATGTTATCTGTGTTAGAATTGCTGTTTTCCCACCATTAGTAGGGTTGGGACGCGACATGCTGCCTATTTCACTACTGTTCCAAATGCATGGCTTCAATATATAAATGCAGTTTCTCCTTTCTTTTAAAAGAAAAAGGTAAGGATTTCTTATGTGACGACGATGTAAGTAATGGAGTCAAAGTACCCGCGTCGATCTGATCTGCTTCAATGATGAATCGAGCTGCCTCTCAAGAGACTCAAGCTCTTTGCTGCTTAAAGGGCCCAGATCTTCTCCTAGTAAATTCCTAAAGAAATATATCAAGGAAATAATTAATCACGTCCATACATACAGCCTTTGCGTGTTAAGCATATATTTACCAAAGTAGGGGTCATTTCAAATTTTCAGTGGCTGCTGACTCACCTTTGGGACCTTTGTAGGGCTTCATAACGGGCTTTAAGCTTCAGATACTCCTGCTGACTGCTTAACTCCTATAGGGACAGCATGAAAATATTACATACATACAAAAAAAAATTTAATTTGAGTTGTCATAAACCTTTACCAATAATATTTGACAGCGTTCTTACACTAGTTCAACAGTATCCCGTAATCTGCATGTATTGAATTAATTTATTGTTACTTATGATCAAGCTTATTATATTCATCCAATGAATGCACCATAATATAGAGCACCTTCATTTGTCTCTACCAATTCTGGCATTGCTTCCATTTACTTGTACAGTAACTTTATTTGACATTAATACAATTTTAGAGTAGTATGCTTCTGAATGTAAAGTTAGATGGCACTTTCTTCTGCTTTATAAACTACAGATTACAGCAAATTTTAGCATAGACAGACATGGACAAATTACTATCTTCTTTTATATTTCTAATTCCAACAAAAACTCAACTTCTTCAACAAACTAAATTGTTAAACATACTCAAACACGAGAGCAAACAGTGCATCATCCAGTGTAAGGACTTATGGAACTTATTAGACCAAGAATTGGACAAAAAATGACGACGCCCATTTTTTTGTGTTTCCGAATGAAGATGACATATAGTATCATTGCCCAACTGAACTGAATCAATTGTCAATGCAGTTTAATTTAGCTAAATTTTCAATTTTAATTTAACATATAGCTGAAGGTTTCTGCATCAATTGCCAAAAGTTAACAAACGGTAGCCTTTGGTAGCATGATTTAACTTGTAGACAGTGGTAATAAGCCTAACTCTTAATGGAAATATGGCGTTATTTCATTCTCTTCCAAATTTGATCATTAAGAGGACATTAAGGACACCCAAGATTTCTCTCAGTATGCATTCTCACATTGCATCTTCTCTGTTTAATGCTTTTTGTCTTTCCACTTTTCATCTACTGATTGATTAGTGTTGAATGAGGGTGTAGACCCTGCTTATTTGTTTTATTTGCTAATTTTTTAACAACAAAATATAGGAAAGATACCATCATTAATTGGCATAACGTAATTACAAACAGTCAAAAGCAAAAAAAGGAAAAGGATCTTAATTGGACTCAGTTGTAACAAATATGTGTGTGTGCGTGTGCGTGTGCGTGTATGTTTTCTTTAATATATTTATAATAAAATATCTATTTCTAACTACATGTCTCCATTTCTAAGATGGAAATGATTATTTCTTAGATAGCAAAAAATAACGTGAATACTTTTGGAAATAGATGAGACGATATCCTAAGAGAAGTACATATTTAGTTCAAAACTACATCCTCCCAGCCCCAAGCAAAAGGGTAATAATAATAAAAATAATTATGTCTATAAATTGGACGCGAATTGTTGCCAAGTCAAGGTTACTTTATGTCATATAGAGAAGCAGTGTAAACTCTAAAGAACAAAAAGGAAGGAGGCAGTTTATGCAAAAATAAGCTGCAGAGTTTAGCATTACCAGAGCCTCCCTAGTTGACACATTTGTCTCTGGAGCTCCATAGTTGCACTTTTGGTACCTCTCCAAAGTTTTGATCATGCTATTCATCAAGGTAAATTTTAGTTAAAAGGATTGCAAGCCATTAGTAAACATAGTGGCAGGAACATTGATATTGAATTAACAATAATGGATCTCAGAATACAAGAAAGCACATAGAATGATTGAGCACAATATTTTAACAGTTTCTAGATGCATTTTGGTGATTGATTTGATAATCGTATGTTGAGTGGTTTTTCACAATGCAAGATGCCATCAAGGATCTTAAGTAGGTTATTCCTAGGACTTATTTTGACACTTAAGTTCCATCAATTTAAACCGATGAGTGATTGAAAAGGGCAACAAACTATTGGAAAGACAAAAAAAATCAATCATACAACTCTTTATCAAATCATAAGCATCCATGAAACAGAATAAAAAAAAAAGCTAATAAGAAAAGTATATAAAAAATTTTCCAAAAGCTTTACACAGTCATCCTATACTTAGGGCAAAGCATAATCATCGCAAATTCATATATTATAGTGTTTGTGGAGCATAACATAAATGAGTTATTCTATCAATTAAGGAATAAGAGACATTCAAAAAGCTGTTAGAGAACACAAGGACATTAAAATGAGAAAAATATAAAACCAAAGCTCAAAATATCAGCTCTTGAGGATCTTCAAGATCTACCATGGCAGTATCAAGCGAGGAAGATTAAGGATGATTGAAAGGGAAAGTAGAAATCTTGCCATTTTGAAAGGGCATTAGAGAGGAAAATATAACAATTAAAAATAATGCTATAAAAGAGAAATGCTCACCATTTTGAATTTGTCTAAGTTGACATGCTTTTTCTTTTTCTTTTATTTTTATTTTTTAAAAAAAAGATTGCAAAACTAATTGTCATATTCAGTCCTGGCAATTGGGGAAGCAGCTAACTAAAATCTTCATAAAATGATCATGAAATATAAGGCTGAAAGCCTGAATGATAGAAGTTGATGTGTATTAAAGGAAGCCAAAAGTGAATACAATCAATTAGTTGGGGTTTTATTTTTTTGGTACACTAAATTAGTTGGTTTTCATTTTTCAACAATGTTGGGCATTTGGCTTTGAACCTTTTTTCACAAAAAAAAGCCCTGATCCCAAGTAGCACTCTTCAAACATACATGAGTTAAACTATGCTATATACATATATATATATATATATATGATGAAATGAAAATTAATTAGCATATTTATACTGTATTAATATAGTATAAATAAAATAAGTAATAGAATAATTATTTAACTAAAATTAAAATTAGTGACAAGAGGAATTAGGACAAGCAATGGAAGTACAGACAGATGAATGGTAAACCAGTTTTTAAACTTAAAAAAGTAGGTCGGAAAAACATGTCAGTTTCCGCAAAAATTTAGATCTGAGGGGAAGTGGGCTGTATTTGATGAGAGAGTGAGAGAGGTTTTTAAACCTTTAAGAGTTGAAACCCTAACCTGGGATTGAGGAAATCAAAACCCTACAACTCAGACGGATCTGTGGAGATGTCTCCATCGACTTCAACTGAATGAAAATACTTGTGAGAGAGGGAGGGAGGGAGAGAGAGAGAGAGGCATGCATACAAAAAAGAGAGAGAGGTAACAAGATCCTCTGGGAAGAAGGACGTTCGTTGTATCAAAGAAAAGACTCGTCTGAAGAATAGAAAGAAAGGACTCTGTAAAATGTCTTATTCGCCTTGCTTGATTGATTAGTAACATCTGATACTGCACAAGACACCACTGAGCCCCTGCTTCTCCACTGGTTTTTTGTCTATTTTCTTTCGAAAACGTTTTCACAATTAAAACACCCACAAATTGCTCAATACGAAATTTACAATATTCCAAAGGAACAGATTCTAATTACCTGATCCGGCCGATCAAGCTTTAAAGAAAACGCCATTTATGTATAAAGAAAAATACTTGTACCTTGGTACGTATGCAAAGGATTAGAAGAAAGATTAAAAATAGATAAAAACCCTAAAGCTCAGATACCGGCAGCTTATCAAAGATGGAAGATGGTGGAAACTTTCAAGCAGATTAAACTCATTGAGTACAAGTTGCAAAAAGAAGATTATAATCTTTTCATCCAAAAGACTTGGTTGGTTTAACCGCAAGTGAACCATGATTTACAGTGATTAAGAACAAAAATGGCAAGACGAAAGATCTAATCAAAGCTTGAATGAGAGAAAAGCAAGAAAAGAACAAAAGCAGAAAAGCCTTTATTCAGGTTAAGAGAAACAAAGCTTTTCTTTTCCTTTTCTTTTTAATCTTTGAGGAACAAAAAATACAAAGAACTCATTCCTGAACTCCATAGCAAATAGGCAACAGATCTCTGAGCTTCTTCAATTTCAGAAGAAAACTGTATGTTAAAGTTGTTTTGTTTTGCTTAGAAAACTATGTTTTGAAGTTGAAAGAAGGTTAGATCACAGATATAACTTTGAAAGCATAAAAGATTTAAGCAAAAAAAAAAGGAGGAAAAAAAATTGAGATGATGAAACGAAAAAAGGAAAGGCAAGAAAGGGCTTCGGGAAAACCCAAAACTAATAATAATATTAACAAAAACATGAAATTATAGTCAATATAACAGTGATATTTTATAATGGATTTAAAGTTGTAGATCTAACATCAATAGGAACAGCAAAATCACTCAGGCCCTGCTATAAACGCCGAGACATTCACTAAAACGGCAAAGCTGAAACACGACTTTATGTGTTTACTCTTTTCTCAAAATTTCTCAGAAAGCTTCAATACAATCACTCAAAACAGCAAAAATCCAGCTCCTCAACCCCTCAAGATCTAAAGTCAGAATTCAAAACAAGCAAATAGGAAAACGAAGAAGAAGAAGAAGAAAAATTAAAGTATTTTCAGAGAAAGAGAAAAGAGAAATAAGCATAAGAGAGAGAGAGAGAGAGAGAGCTTTGTTTTATGGAGAAAAAAAAAAATTTCCTTTGTGTTTTCTGAAGTGTGATACTATATAAATTTTTCTCTTTTATTTCGCTTTTGAGAGAGGGTACAAAAAAGCTTTAGTTGTTTTGGTGATACCTTGAACTGCTGCAAAACTCGTACAGCTTTCCTCTATTGGAGAAGATGATGAGAGCAACCTCGGCATCACAAAGAACGGAAAGCTCATAGGCTTTCTTCAAAAGTCCATTCCTTCTCTTAGCAAAAGTTACTTGCCTGTTGATCTTGTTTTCAATCCTCTTCAACTCAACCCTACCTCTCCCCATTTGTTTTTCTCCTTCCTCCTTTCTTACCCTTCCCTCTTAACTCCAACAAATCAACCAAAACTCTTCTCCTCCTTTCCAATAAGCTAAAGCCAAACACAAGGATACCTCCTTCTGTCTCCTGCTCACCTTTAATAACCCTTTCTCTATTTATACTCTCAGTTCTTTAGATGGTCTTAGCTAACAACTTCATTAGAATCCCAGATCATATAATAAAACCATTTCTAATTTAATTATGGAAATTAAAATAATAAATAATATAAAAAAGTACTCGCTACTACTACTTGAAATCTTTTGCTTTGTTTAGCACACTAACAAATGATAAGACAGCCCAAACAAATACGTAGCAATAACCAGTTTATTCATATCCTGTGGTCCTAATTTCGTAGCTTTGCTTAATGTCAGCCGCTGGATGGGTGATCCAATGGTGGAAATGGGAGGCTGAAAAAGAAAAAGATGAAATAAATTAATAAGGGGAGCGAAGGAGGAAGAAGTTGGAAACCTTAACCAATAAATGCAAAGGGGGAGAGACAGTGCTACGTGTCCACAGGAGAAGTGGAGAGACTTCTGATAATCCACCTGACCATTTTCGGGTTCGGGCAATCATGTGACCTAACCTTAAGAAGGTGAGCCTTCGCATGTTCCCCGCAATTTACCGAATTACCCTTCAGTGGTGGCTCGGCTTCCATGTCCGAATCTCTGTCTGTAAAGAAATTCCACGGGTTATCTCCTTTTAACATTACTGTTCTACATAATAAAATAGTAAAACCCAAGATATGTGAGTCAAATACTTAAGCTACTAATAACTTTTAACATGCCATCATATAACAAATATGAAAATAAAGGTATGATAAAAAAAATGTTTTGTTTTTCTTCTTAAAAATAAATAAAAAAATGAACCTTGATTATACTATAATAAGTTTACCTCGGTCCTGTATACCAAGACCTATCCATGCTCCTTTGATATTACTTGAGTTGTTGAGTCAAATCCACATCTTTGATAATAACAAGAATTGCATGATTAGAACCAAAGCAAATTATGATGAGTGGGATAAGTAATGCAGAAAAGAGGAAATTTATTTTGAGTCCCTAGGTGGGACTTGGGACTGGTTTTAAGGAATAACGGGAGAAGCTTGCTAAATGCGGCTTTCACATTGTCTTCATCCCATCCATACATTTTGCATGCAATAAGAAATTTTGGTTGGACCATTTTTTTTTTATATAATTGTAATAGCAAACAAAAGAAAAATCTTATATTTTGTTTTTCTTTTTTTAACTTTAGAAGAAGTCTACACATACACGAGGGACTTCAATGATTTAGGAAAGAGTAAGTTAGCAATATAGTAATCTATTAAAATCACATTGATTTATACAATTGTTATAATTATGTTAACACATTTTTAAACTCAGAGTAGTATGGTAGATGCCAACTTGAGTTCGGAAACCTGGTCTTAAAATCGATTAGTGGTTTGATACAACTCAAGGTGGTAGGATATATGTCAAAGTTTGCATTCAATTTGGGAATGTTTTTTATATCTTAGACCTATAAGTTGTAGTTGTTTCTCGTTAAAATAGTTCAATTGATCTTGAAACTTCCAATTTCTCAATCTTATAGTCAAAATTAACAGAAATACAAGTCAAAATCGAAATAAGAAAGTTAAAACTAGAAACACAATGACCTTGCAGAAGTGCATATGTGACAGGTTGACATGGTAGAACACCTGATAGGCTAACATGACAGAATGATATGACAAAACACAAGGCAAAATGTCATGAAAAGTTAATGTGTTAGATATAGGCGATCATGGCAAATAATATCAATTCACAACTTAAGCAATATGAAGACAAGGTTTAAGAGAACAAAAAATAAACAAAATGACTTTAATACCATATTAATAAAAGAGAAATCTTGCCTTTTCCTTTAAAAAAATAAAAAAGAAAATTTATATTATAAATTGTGTATTTAAAAACAAAAAACTCAAAC